>NW_023046417.1:0-55452 GCF_011762505.2 Arvicanthis niloticus
GAGAAAACAGAAGGGCATCCAGAAAGAGGTGAGAACAGAAGTGCATTCAGAGAGAAAAGAACACAACAGGGAATCTAGAGTGAGGAGAAAATTGTAGGGCATCAAGAGAGAGGAGAAGACAGAAGGGCATCGGAAGAGAGAAAGCGAGAAGAGAAGAGAAGAGAAGAGAAAGAAGAGAAAGAGAAGAGAAGAGAAGAGAAGAGAAGAGAAGAGAAGGGCATCGAGAGAGAGGAAAAGACAGAAGGGCATCCAAAGAGAGGGAGAAGACGGAAGGGCATCCGAAATGAGGAATAGAACAGAAGTGAGTCATCCAGAGAGAGGAGAGAACAGAAGGGCATCCAGAGAGAGAGAACAGAAGGCATCCGGAGAGAGAAGAAACAGAAGGGCATCCAGAAGGAGGAGAAGACAGAAGGGAATCCAGAGAGAGGAGAGAACAGAAGGGCCTTTGGAGAGAGGAGTAGAAAGAAGGGCATCCAGAGAGGAGAGAACAGAAGAGCATCCGGAAAGAGAAGAGAACACACGGGCATCCGAAATGAGGAGAGAACAGAAGGTCATCCAGAGAGAGAAGAGGACACAAAGGCATCTTGAGAGAGGAGAGGACAGAAGGGCATCCAGAGAGAGGAGAGTGAAGAAGGGCATCCTGAGAGAGGACAGGACATAAGGGCATCCAGAGAGAGGAGAACAGAAGGGCATCTCGAAAGAGGAGAGGAAAGAAGGGCATCTAGAGAGAGCAGAGAACCAAAGGGCATCCAGAAAGAGGAGAAGACAGAAGGGCATCTAGAGAGAGCAGACAGAAGGGCATCTGGAGAGAGGAGAGGACAAAATGGCCTCCAGAGAAACAGAAGGCAGAGGGTATCGAGAAAGAGGAGAGAAAGTAGCACATCCACAGAAATGAGAACAGAAGGACATACAGAAAGAGGAGAAAAAGAGAAGGGCATCCAGAAGAGGTGAGAACAGAAGTGCATTCAGAAGAAAAGACACAACAGGGAATCTAGAGTGAGGAGAAAATGTAGGGCATCCAGAGAGAGGAGAAGACAGAAGGGCATCGAAGAGAGAAGAGAAGAGAGAAAGAAGAGAAGAGAAAGAAAGAGAGAGAGAAGAGAAGAGAAGAGAAGAGAAGTGAGAGAGAAGAGAAGGCAAGATCGAGAGAGAGGAGAAGACAGAAGGGCATCGAAGAGAGGAAAGAACAGAAGGTCATCCAAAGAGAGGAGAGAACAGAAGGTCATCCAGAGAGAGGAGAGAACAGAAGGGCATCCGGAGAGAGAAGAGACAGAAGGCATCCAGAAGAGGAGAAGACAGAAGGGAATCCAGAGAGAGGAGAAACAGAAGGGCATTTGGAGAGAGGAGTAGAAAGAAGGCATCCAGAGAGGAGAGAACAGAAGAGCATCCGGAAAGAGAGAGAACACACGGCATCCAGAGAGAGGAGAGAACAGAAGGGTATCCAGAGAGAGAAGAGGACACAAAGGCATCTTGAGAGAGGAGAGGACAGAAGGGCATCCAGAGAGAGGAGAGTGAAGAAGGGCATCCTGAGAGAGGACAGGACATAAGGGCATCCAGAGAGAGGAGAACAGAAGGGCATCTCGAAAGAGGAGAGGAAAGAAGGGCATCTAGAGAGAGCAGAGAACCAAAGGCATCCAGAAAGAGGAGAAGACAGAAGGGCATCTGGGATAGGAGCAGACAGAAGGGCATCTGGAGAGAGGAGAGGACAAAATGGCCTCCAGAGAAAACAGAAGGCAGAGGGTATCGAGAAAGAGGAGAGGAAAGTAGCACATCCACAGAAATGAGAACAGAAGGACATACAGAAAGAGGAGAAAACAGAAGGGCATCCAGAAAGAGGTGAGAACAGAAGTGCATTCAGAGAGAAAAGAACACAACAGGAAATCTAGAGTGAGGAGAAAATTGTAGGGCATCCAGAGAGAGGAGAAGACAGAAGGCATCGGAAGAGAGAAGAGAGAGAAGAGAAGAGAAGAGAAGAGAAGAGAAAGAGAAGAGAAAGAGGAAGAAAGAGAAAGAAGAGAAGAGAAGAGAAGGGCATCCAGAGAGAGGAGAAGACAGAAGGGCATCCGAAAGAGAGGAGAAAGAAGGGCATCCAAAATGAGGAGAGAGCAGAAGGTCATCCAGAGAGAGGAGAAGACAGAAGGGCATCCGGAGAGAGAACAGAACAGAAGGGCATCCAGAAGGAGAAGAAGAAAGAAGGGAATCCAGAGAGAGGAGAGAACAGAAGGACATTTGGAGAGAGGAGTAGAAAGAAGGGCATCCAGAGAGAGGAGAAGACAGAAGGGCATCCGGAAAGAGAAGAGAACACACGGGCATCCAGAGAGAGGAGAGAACAGAAGGGTATCCAGAGAGAGAAGAGGACACAAAGGCATCTTGAGAGAGGAGAGGACAGAAGGGCATCCAGAGAGAGGAGAGTGAAGAAGGGCATCCTGAGAGAGGACAGGACATAAGGGCATCCAGGAGAGAGGAGAACAGAAGGGCATCTCGAAAGAGGAGAGAACAGAAGGCATCTAGAGAGAGCAGAGAACCAAAGGGCATCCAGGAGAGAGGAGAACAGAAGGGCATCTGGGATAGGAGCAGACAGAAGGGCATCTGGAGAGAGGAGAGGACAAAATGGCCTCCAGAGAAAACAGAAGGCAGAGGGTATCGAGAAAGAGGAGAGGAAAGTAGCACATCCACAGAAATGAGAACAGAAGGACATACAGAAAGAGGAGAAACAAAGGGCATCCAGAAAGAGGTGAGAACAGAAGTGCATTCAGAGAGAAAAGAACACAACAGGGAATCTAGAGTGAGGAGAAAATTGTAGGGCATCCAGAGAGAGGAGAAGACAGAAGGGCATCGGAAGAGAGAAGAGAGAGAAGAGAAGAGAAGAGAAGAGAAGAGAAGAGAGAGAAGAGAAGAGAAGAGAAAGAAGGGCATCGAGAGAGAGGAGAAGACAGAAGGGCATCCAAGAGAGGAGAAAACAGAAGGCATCCGAAATGAGGAGAGAACAGAAGGTCATCCAGAGAGAGGAGAGGACAAAATGGCCTCCAGAGAGAGGAAACAGAAGGGCATCCGGAGAGAGAAGAGAACAGAAGGGCATCCAGAAGGAGGAGAAGACAGTAGGGAATCCAGAGAGAGGAGAGAACAGAAGGGCCTTTGGAGAGAGGAGTAGAAAGAAGGGCATCCAGAGAGGAGAGAACAGAAGAGCATCCGGAAAGAGAAGAGAACACACGGGCATCCAGAGAGAGGAGAGAACAGAAGGGTATCCAGAGAGAGGAGAGAACAGAAAGGCATCTTGAGAGAGGAGAGGACAGAAGGGCATCCAGAGAGAGGAGAGTGAAGAAGGGCATCCTGAGAGAGGACAGGACATAAGGGCATCCAGGAGAGAGGAGAACAGAAGGGCATCTCGAAAGAGGAGAGGAAAGAAGGCATCTAGAGAGAGCAGAGAACCAAAGGGCATCCAGAAAGAGGAGACAGAAGGCATCTGGATAGGAGCAGACAGAAGGGCATCTGGAGAGAGGAGAGGACAAAATGGCCTCCAGAGAAAACAGAAGGCAGAGGGTATCGAGAAAGAGGAGAGGAAAGTAGCACATCCACAGAAATGAGAACAGAAGGACATCCAGAAAGAGGAGAAAACAGAAGGGCATCCAGAAGAGTGAGAACAGAAGTGCATTCAGAGAGAAAAGAACACAACAGGGAATCTAGAGTGAGGAGAAAATTGTAGGGCATCCAGAGAGAGGAGAAGACAGAAGGGCATCGGAAGAGAGAAGAGAAGAGAAGAGAAGAGAAGAGAAGAGAAGAGAAGAGAAGAGAAGAGAAGGGCATCGAGAGAGAGGAGAAGACAGAAGGGCATCCAGAGAGAGGAGAAGACAGAAGGCATCCAAAATGAGGAGAGAACAGAAGGTCATCCAGAGAGAGGAGAGAACAGAAGGGCATCCGAAGAGAGAAGAGAACAGAAGGGCATCCAGAAGGAGGAGAAGACAGTAGGGAATCCAGAGAGAGGAGAGAACAGAAGGGCCTTTGGAGAGAGGAGTAGAAAGAAGGGCATCCAGAGAGGAGAGAACAGAAGAGCATCCGGAAAGAGAAGAGAACACACGGGCATCCAGAGAGAGGAGAGAACAGAGGGTATCCAGAGAGAGAAGAGGACACAAAGGCATCTTGAGAGAGGAGAGGACAGAAGGGCATCCAGAGAGAGGAGAGTGAAGAAGGGCATCCTGAGAGAGGACAGGACATAAGGGCATCCAGGAGAGAGGAGAACAGAAGGGCATCTCGAAAGAGGAGAGGAAAGAAGGGCATCTAGAGAGAGCAGAGAACCAAAGGGCATCCAGAAAGAGGAGAAGACAGAAGGGCATCTGGGATAGGAGCAGACAGAAGGGCATCTGGAGAGAGGAGAGGACAAAATGGCCTCCAGAGAAAACAGAAGGCAGAGGGTATCGAGAAAGAGGAGAGGAAAGTAGCACATCCACAGAAATGAGAACAGAAGGACATACAGAAAGAGGAGAAAACAGAAGGGCATCCAGAAAGAGGTGAGAACAGAAGTGCATTCAGAGAGAAAAGAACACAACAGGGAATCTAGAGTGAGGAGAAAATTGTAGGGCATCCAGAGAGAGGAGAAGACAGAAGGGCATCGGAAGAGAGAAAGAGAGAAGAGAAGAGAAGAAAGAGAAAGAGAAGAGAAGAGAAGAGAAGAGAAGAGAAGGGCATCGAGAGAGGAGAAGACAAAGGGCATCCAAAGAGAGGAGAAGACAGAAGGGCATCCGAAATGAGGAGAGAACAGAAGGTCATCCAGAGAGAGGAGAGAACAGAAGGCATCCAGAGAGAGAGGAGAAGACAGAAGGGCATCCGGAGAGAGAAGAGAACAGAAGGGCATCCAGAAGGAGGAGAAGAAAGAAGGAAATCCAGAGAGAGGAGAGAACAGAAGGGCCTTTGGAGAGAGGAGTAGAAAGAAGGGCATCCAGAGAGGAGAGAACAGAAGAGCATCCGGAAAGAGAAGAGAACACACGGGCATCCAGAGAGAGGAGAGAACAGAAGGGAATCCAGAGAGAGAAGAGGACACAAAGGCATCTTGAGAGAGGAGAGGACAGAAGGGCATCCAGAGAGAGGAGAGTGAAGAAGGCATCCTGAGAGAGGACAGGACATAAGGGCATCCAGGAGAGAGGAGAACAGAAGGGCATCTCGAAAGAGGAGAGGAAAGAAGGCATCTAGAGAGAGCAGAGAACCAAAGGGCATCCAGAAAGAGGAGAAGACAGAAGGGCATCTGGGATAGGAGCAGACAGAAGGGCATCTGGAGAGAGGAGAGGACAAAATGGCCTCCAGAGAAAACAAGGCAGAGGGTATCGAGAAAGAGGAGAGGAAGTAGCACATCCACAGAAATGAGAACAGAAGGACATACAGAAGAGGAGAAAACAGAAGGGCATCCAGAAAGAGGTGAGAACAGAAGTGCATTCAGAGAGAAAGAACACAACAGGGAATCTAGAGTGAGGAGAAAATTGTAGGGCATCCAGAGAGAGAGAAGACAGAAGGGCATCGGAAGAGAGAAGAGAAGAGAAGAGAGAAGAGAAAAGAAGAGAAGAGAAGAGAAGAAGAGAAGAGAAGAGAAGGGCATCCTGAGAGAGGAGAAGACAGAAGGGCATCCAGAAGAGGAGAAGACAGAAGGGCATCCGAAATGAGGAGAGAACAGAAGGTCATCCAGAGAGAGGAGAGAACAGAAGGGCATCCATAGAGAGAACAGAAGGGCATCCAAAGAGAGGAGAAGACAGTAGGGAATCCAGAGAGAGGAGAGAACAGAAGGGCCTTTGGAGAGAGGAGTAGAAAGAAGGGCATCCAGAGAGGAGAGAACAGAAGAGCATCCGGAAAGAGAAGAGAACACACGGGCATCCAGAGAGAGGAGAGAACAGAAGGGTATCCAGAGAGAGAAGAGGACACAAAGGCATCTTGAGAGAGGAGAGGACAGAAGGGCATCCAGAGAGAGGAGAGTGAAGAAGGGCATCCTGAGAGAGGACAGGACATAAGGGCATCCAGGAGAGAAGAGGACCCAAGGCATCTGGAGAGAGGAGAGGACAGAAGGGCATCTAGAGAGAGCAGAGAACCAAGGGCATCCAGAAAGAGGAGAAGACAGAAGGGCATCTGGGATAGGAGCAGACAGAAGGGCATCTGGAGAGAGGAGAGGACAAAATGGCCTCCAGAGAAAGAGAAGGCAGAGGGTATCGAGAAAGAGGAGAGGAAAGTAGCACATCCACAGAAATGAGAACAGAAGGACATACAGAAAGAGGAGAAAACAGAAGGGCATCCAGAAAGAGGTGAGAACAGAAGTGCATTCAGAGAGAAAAGAACACAACAGGAATCTAGAGTGAGGAGAAAATTGTAGGGCATCCAGAGAGAGGAGAAGACAGAAGGGCATCGGAAGAGAGAAGAGAAGAGAAGAGAAGAGAAGAGAAGAGAAGAGAAGAGAAGAGAAGAGAAGAGAAGAGAAGAGAGGGCATCGAGAGAGAGGAGAAGACAGAAGGGCATCCAAAGAGAGAGAGACGAAGGGCATCCGAATGAGGAGAGAACAGAAGGTCATCCAGAGAGAGGAGAGAACAGAAGGCATCCAGAGAGAGGAGAAAACAGAAGGGCATCCGGAGAGAGAAGAGAACAGAGGGCATCCAGAGAGAGGAGAAGACAGTAGGGAATCCAGAGAGAGGAGAGAACAGAAGGGCCTTTGGAGAGAGGAGTAGAAAGAAGGGCATCCGAGAGAGAGAACAGAAGAGAAGAGAAGAGCAGAGAGAGGAGAGAACAGAAGGTCATCCAGAGAGAGAAGAGAACAGAAAGGCATCCAGAGAGAGGAGAGAACAGAAGGGCATCCAGAGAGAGGAGAGTGAAGAAGGGCATCCTGAGAGAGGACAGGACATAAGGGCATCCAGGAGAGAGGAGAACAGAAGGGCATCTCGAAAGAGGAGAGGAAAGAAGGGCATCTAGAGAGAGCAGAGAACCAAAGGGCATCCAGAAAGAGGAGAAGACAGAAGGGCATCTGGGATAGGAGCAGACAGAAGGGCATCTGGAGAGAGGAGAGGACAAAATGGCCTCCAGAGAAAGAGAAGGCAGAGGGTATCGAGAAAGAGGAGAGGAAAGTAGCACATCCACAGAAATGAGAACAGAAGGACATACAGAAAGAGGAGAAAACAGAAGGGCATCCAGAAAGAGGTGAGAACAGAAGTGCATTCAGAGAGAAAAGAACACAACAGGGAATCTAGAGTGAGGAGAAAATTGTAGGGCATCCAGAGAGAGGAGAAGACAGAAGGGCATCGAAGAGAGAAGAGAAGAGAAGAAGAGAAGAGAAGAGAAGAGAAGAGAAGAGAAGACAGAAGGGCATCGAGAGAGAGGAAAGAACAGAAGAGCATCCAGAGAGAGAAGACAGAAGGGCATCCGAAATGAGGAGAGAACAGAAGGTCATCCAGAAAGAGGAGAGAACAGAAGGGCATCCAGAGAGAGAAGAGACAGAAGGGCATCCAAGAGAAAGAAAAGAGGAGGAGAAGACAGTAGGGAATCCAGAGAGAGAGAGAACAGAAGGGCCTTTGGAGAGAGGAGTAGAAAGAAGGCATCCAGAGAGGAGAGAACAGAAGAGCATCCGGAAGAGAGAGAACACACGGGCATCCAGAGAGAGGAGAGAACAGAAGGGTATCCAGAGAGAGAAGAGGACACAAAGGCATCTTGAGAGAGGAGAGGACAGAAGGGCATCCAGAGAGAGGAGAGTGAAGAAGGGCATCCTGAGAGAGGACAGGACATAAGGGCATCCAGGAGAGAGGAGAACAGAAGGGCATCTCGAAAGAGGAGAGGAAAGAAGGGCATCTAGAGAGGAGAGGACAGAAGGGCATCCAGAAAGAGGAGAAGACAGAAGGGCATCTGGGATAGGAGCAGACAGAAGGGCATCTGGAGAGAGGAGAGGACAAAATGGCCTCCAGAGAAAACAGAAGGCAGAGGGTATCGAGAAAGAGGAGAGGAAAGTAGCACATCCACAGAAATGAGAACAGAAGGACATACAGAAAGAGGAGAAACAGAAGGGCATCCAGAAAGAGGTGAGAACAGAAGTGCATTCAGAGAGAAAAGAACACAACAGGGAATCTAGAGTGAGGAGAAAATTGTAGGGCATCCAGAGAGAGGAGAAGACAGAAGGGCATCGGAAGAGAGAAGAGAAGAGAAGAGAAGAGAAGAGAAGAGAAGAGACGAGAAGAGAAGAGAAGAGAAGAGAAGAGAGAGCAGAGAAGAGAAGAGAAGAGAAGGGCATCGAGAGAGAGGAGAAGACAGAAGGCATCCAGAGAGAGAGAAGACAGAAGGGCATCCAAATGAGGAGAGAACAGAAGGTCATCCGAGAGAGGAAGAACAGAAGGGCATCCAGAAGGAGGAGAAGACATTAGGGAATCCAGAGAGAGGAGAGAACAGAAGGCCCTTTGGAGAGAGGAGTAGAAAGAAGGGCATCCAGAGAGGAGAGAACAGAAGAGCATCCGGAAAGAGAAGAGAACACACGGGCATCCAGAGAGAGGAGAGAACAGAAGGGCATCCAGAGAGAGAGAGGACACAAAGGCATCTTGAGAGAGGAGAGGACAGAAGGGCATCCAGAGAGAGGAGAGTGAAGAAGGGCATCCTGAGAGAGGACAGGACATAAGGGCATCCAGGAGAGAGGAGAACAGAAGGGCATCTCGAAAGAGGAGAGGAAAGAAGGGCATCTAGAGAGAGCAGAGAACCAAAGGGCATCCAGAAAGAGGAGAAGACAGAAGGGCATCTGGGATAGGAGCAGACAGAAGGGCATCTGGAGAGAGGAGAGGACAAAATGGCCTCCAGAGAAAACAGAAGGCAGAGGGTATCGAGAAAGAGGAGAGGAAAGTAGCACATCCACAGAATGAGAACAGAAGGACATACAGAAAGAGGAGAAAACAGAAGGGCATCCAGAAAGAGGTGAGAACAGAAGTGCATTCAGAGAGAAAAGAACACAACAGGAATCTAGAGTGAGGAGAAAATTGTAGGGCATCCAGAGAGAGGAGAGACAGAAGAGCATCGGAAGAGAGAGAGAAGAGAAGAGAGGAGAGAGAAGAGAAGAGAAGAGAAGAGAAGAGAAAGAGAGAAGAGAGGGCATCCAGAGAGAGGAAAGGACTGATGGGCATCCAAAGAGAGGAGAAGACAGAAGGGCATCCAGAGAGGAGAAGACAGAAGGTCATCCAGAGAGAGGAGAGAACAGAAGGCATCCAGAGAGAGGAGAGAACAGAAGGGCATCCGGAGAGAGAAGAGAACAGAAGGGCATCCAGAAGGAGGAGAAGACAGTAGGGAATCCAGAGAGAGGAGAGAACAGAAGGGCCTTTGGAGAGAGGAGTAGAAAGAAGGGCATCCAGAGAGGAGAGAACAGAAGAGCATCCGGAAGAGAAGAGAACACACGGGCATCCAGAGAGAGGAGAGAACAGAAGGGTATCCAGAGAGAGAAGAGGACACAAAGGCATCTTGAGAGAGGAGAGGACAGAAGGGCATCCAGAGAGAGGAGAGTGAAGAAGGGCATCCTGAGAGAGGACAGGACATAAGGCATCCAGGAGAGAGGAGAACAGAAGGGCATCTCGAAAGAGGAGAGGAAAGAAGGGCATCTAGAGAGAGCAGAGAACCAAAGGGCATCCAGAAAGAGGAGAAGACAGAAGGGCATCTGGGATAGGAGCAGACAGAAGGGCATCTGGAGAGAGGAGAGGACAAAATGGCCTCCAGAGAAAACAGAAGGCAGAGGGTATTGAGAAAGAGGAGAGGAAAGTAGCACATCCACAGAAATGAGAACAGAAGGACATACAGAAAGAGGAGAAAACAGAAGGGCATCCAGAAAGAGGTGAGAACAGAAGTGCATTCAGAGAGAAAAGAACACAACAGGGAATCTAGAGTGAGGAGAAAATTGTAGGGCATCCAGAGAGAGGAGAAGACAGAAGGGCATCAGAGAGAGAAGGGAAGAGAAGAAAGAGAAGAGAAGAGAAGAGAAAGAGAAAGAGAAGAGAAGAGAAGAGAAGAGAGAGAAGAGAAGGGCATCGAGAGAGAGGAGAAGACAGAAGGGCATCCAAAGAGAGGAGAAGACGGAAGGGCATCCGAAATGAGGAGAGAACAGAAGGTCATCCAGAGAGAGGAGAGAACAGAAGGGCATCCAGAGAGAGGAGAAGACAGAAGGGCATCCAGAAGGAGGAGAAGACAGAAGGGAATCCAGAGAGAGGAGACAGAAGGGCCTTTGGAGAGAGGAGTAGAAAGAAGGGCATCCAGAGAGGAGAGAACAGAAGAGCATCCGGAAAGAGAAGAGAACACACGGGCATCCAGAGAGAGGAGAGAACAGAAGGCATCCAGAGAGAGAAGAGAACAGAAGGGCATCCAGAGAGAGGAGAGGACAGAAGGGCATCCAGAGAGAGGAGAGTGAAGAAGGGCATCCTGAGAGAGGACAGGACATAAGGGCATCCAGGAGAGAGGAGAACAGAAGGGCATCTCGAAAGAGGAGAGGAAAGAAGGGCATCTAGAGAGAGCAGAGAACCAAGGGCATCCAGAAAGAGGAGAAGACAGAAGGGCATCTGGGATAGGAGCAGACAGAAGGGCATCTGGAGAGAAGAGAGGACAAAATGGCCTCCAGAGAAAACAGAAGGCAGAGGGTATCGAGAAAGAGGAGAGGAAAGTAGCACATCCACAGAAATGAGAACAGAAGGACATACAGAAAGAGGAGAAAACAGAAGGGCATCGAGAGAGAGGAGAAGACAGAAGTGCATCCAAAGAGAGAAAAGAACACAACAGGGAATCTAGAGTGAGGAGAAAATTGTAGGGCATCCAGAGAGAGGAGAAGACAGAAGGGCATCGGAAGAGAGAAGAGAAGAGAAGAGAAGAGAAGAGAAGAGAAGAGAGAGAAGAGAAGAGAAGAGAAGAGAAGAAGAGAAGGCAGAGAGAGAGAAAGACAGAAGGGCATCGAGAAGAGAGAGAGAAGAGAATAGAAGAGAAGAGAATCGAAGAGAGAAGAGAAGAAGAGAAGAGAAGGGCATCGAAAAGAGGAGAAGACAGAAGGGCATCAAGAGAGTAGAAGACGAAGGGCATCCGAAATGAGAGAGAACAGAAGGTCATCCAGAGAGAGGAGAGAACAGAAGGGCATCCGGAGAGAGAAGAGAACAGAAGGGCATCCAGAAGGAGGAGAAGACATTAGGGAATCCAGAGAGAGGAGAGAACAGAAGGGCCTTTGGAGAGAGGAGTAGAAAGAAGGGCATCCAGAGAGGAGAGAACAGAAGAGCATCCGGAAAGAGAAGAGAACACACGGGCATCCAGAGAGAGGAGAGAACAGAAGGGCAACCAGAGAGAGAAGAGGACACAAGGGCATCTTGAGAGAGGAGAGGACAGAAGGGCATCCAGAGAGAGGAGAATGAAGAAGGGCATCCAGAGAGAGGAGAGAACAGAAGGGCATCCAGGAAAATGAGAGAACAGAAGGGCATCTCGAAAGAGGAGAGGAAAGAAGGGCATCTAGAGAGAGCAGAGAACCAAAGGGCATCCAGAAAGAGGAGAAGACAGAAGGGCATCTGGGATAGGAGCAGACAGAAGGGCATCTGGAGAGAGGAGAGGACAAATGGCCTCCCGAGAAAACAGAAGGCAGAGGGTATCGAGAAAGAGGAGAGGAAAGTAGCACATCCACAGAAATGAGAACAGAAGGACATACAGAAAGAGGAGAAAACAGAAGGGCATCCAGAAAGGGGTGAGAACAGAAGTGCATTCAGAGAGAAAAGAACACAACAGGGAATCTAGAGTGAGGAGAAATTGTAGGGCATCCAGAGAGAGGAGAAGACAGAAGGGCATCGAAGAGAGAAGAGAGAGAAAAGAAGAGAAGAGAAGAGAAGAGAAGAGAAGAGAAGAGAGAGAAAAGAGAAGAGAAGAGAAGAAAGGGCATCGAGAGAGAGGAGAAGACAGAAGGGCATCCAAAGAGAGGAGAAGACAGAAGGGCATCGGAAGAGAGAAGAGAAGAGAAGAGAAGAGAAGAGAAGAGAAGAGAAGAGAATAGAAGAGAGAGAAGAGAAGAGAAAGAGAAAGAGAAGAGAGAGAAGAGAGAGAAGGGCATCGAGAGAGAGGAGAAGACAGAAGGGCATCCAAGAAGAGAAGACGGAAGCAGAAATGAGGAGAGAACAGAAGGTCATCCAGAGAGAGGAGAGAACAGAAGGTCATCCAGAGAGAGGAGAGAACAGAAGGGCATCCGGAGAGAAGAGAACAGAAGGGCATCCAGAGAGAGAAGACAGTAGGGAATCCAGAGAGAGGAGAGAACAGAAGGGCCTTTGAGAGAGGAGTAGAAAGAAGGGCATCCAGAGGAGAGAACAGAAGAGCATCCGGAAAGAGAAGAGAACACACGGGCATCCAGAGAGAAGAGAACAGAAGGGTATCCAGAGAGAGAAGAGGACACAAAGGCATCTTGAGAGAGGAGAGGACAGAAGGGCATCCAGAGAGAGGAGAGTGAAGAAGGGCATCCTGAGAGAGGACAGGACATAAGGGCATCCAGGAGAGAGGAGAACAGAAGGCATCTCGAAAGAGGAGAGGAAAGAAGGGCATCTAGAGAGAGCAGAGAACCAAAGGGCATCCAGAAAGAGGAGAAGACAGAAGGGCATCTGGATAGGAGCAGACAGAAGGGCATCTGGAGAGAGAGAGGACAAAATGGCCTCCAGAGAAAACAGAAGGCAGAGGGTATCGAGAAAGAGGAGAGGAAAGTAGCACATCCACAGAAATGAGAACAAGAGAAGGACATACAGAAAGAGGAGAAACAAAGGGCATCCAGAAAGAGGTGAGAACAGAAGTGCATTCAGAGAGAAAAGAACACAACAGGGAATCTAGAGTGAGGAGAAAATTGTAGGGCATCCAGAGAGAGGAGAAGACAGAAGGGCATGGAAGAGAAAGAGAAGAGAAGAGAAGAAGAGAAGAGAAAAGAGAAGAAGAGAAGAGAAGAGAGAGAAGAGAAGAGAAGAGAAGAGAAGAGAAGGGCATCCAGAGAGAGGAGAAGACAGAAGGGCATCCAGAGAGAGGAGAAGACAGAAGGGCATCCCGAGAGAAGAGAAGAAAGAAGGGAAGAGGGAAGGGAAGGAGAAGGAAGGGAAGGAAATCCAGAAAGAAGGAAGGGAAAGGGAAAGAGAAGGCATCGAGAGAGAGGAGAAGACAGAAGGGCATCCAAAGTGAGGAGAAGACAGAAGGGCATCCGAAATGAGGAGAGAACAGAAGGGCATCCAGAGAGAGGAGAGAACAGAAGGGCCTTTGGAGAGAGGAGTAGAAAGAAGGGCATCCAGAGAGGAGAGAACAGAAGAGCATCCGGAAAGAGAAGAGAACACACGGGCATCCAGAGAGAGGAGAGAACAGAAGGGTATCCAGAGAGAGAAGAGGACACAAAGGCATCTTGAGAGAGGAGAGGACAGAAGGGCATCCAGAGAGAGGAGAGTGAAGAAGGGCATCCTGAGAGAGGACAGGACATAAGGGCATCCAGGAGAGAGGAGAACAGAAGGGCATCTCGAAAGAGGAGAGGAAAGAAGGGCATCTAGAGAGAGCAGAGAACCAAAGGGCATCCAGAAAGAGGAGAAGACAGAAGGGCATCTGGGATAGGAGCAGACAGAAGGGCATCTGGAGAGAGGAGAGGACAAAATGGCCTCCAGAGAAAACAGAAGGCAGAGGGTATCGAGAAAGAGGAGAGGAAAGTAGCACATCCACAGAAATGAGAACAGAAGGACATACAGAAAGAGGAGAAAACAGAAGGGCATCCAGAAAGAGGTGAGAACAGAAGTGCATTCAGAGAGAAAAGAACACAACAGGGAATCTAGAGTGAGGAGAAAATTGTAGGGCATCCAGAGAGAGGAGAAGACAGAAGGGCATCGAGAGAGAAGAGAAGAGAAGAGAAGAGAAGAGAAGAGAAGAGAAGAGAAGAGAAGAGAAGAAGAAGAAGAAGGGAAGAGAAGGGAAGGGAAGGGAAGAGAAGGCATCGAGAGAGAGAAAGACAGAAGGGCATCCAAAGAGAGGAGAAGACAGAGGGCATCCGAAATGAGGAGAGAACAGAAGGTCATCCAGAGAGAGGAGAGAACAGAAAGGCATCCAGAGAGAGGAGAAAACAGAAGGGCATCCGGAGAGAGAAGAGAACAGAAGGGCATCCAGAAGGAGGAGAAGACAGTAGGGAATCCAGAGAGAGGAGAGAACAGAAGGGCCTTTGGAGAGAGGAGTAGAAAGAAGGGCATCCAGAGAGGAGAGAACAGAAGAGCATCCGGAAAGAGAAGAGAACACACGGGCATCCAGAGAGAGGAGAGAACAGAAGGGTATCCAGAGAGAGAAGAGGACACAAAGGCATCTTGAGAGAGGAGAGGACAGAAGGGCATCCAGAGAGAGGAGAGTGAAGAAGGGCATCCTGAGAGAGACAGGACATAAGGGCATCCAGGAGAGAGGAGAACAGAAGGGCATCTCGAAAGAGGAGAGGAAAGAAGGGCATCTAGAGAGAGCAGAGAACCAAAGGGCATCCAGAAAGAGGAGAAGACAGAAGGGCATCTGGGATAGGAGCAGACAGAAGGGCATCTGGAGAGAGGAGAGGACAAAATGGCCTCCAGAGAAAACAGAAGGCAGAGGGTATCGAGAAGAGGAGAGGAAAGTAGCACATCCACAGAAATGAGAACAGAAGGACATACAGAAAGAGGAGAAACAGAAGGGCATCCAGAAAGAGGTGAGAACAGAAGTGCATTCAGAGAGAAAAGAACACAACAGGGAATCTAGAGAGAGCAGAGAACCAAAGGGCATCCAGAGAGAGGAGAAGACAGAAGGGCATCGGAAGAGAGAAGAGAAGAGAAGAGAAAGAGAAGAGAAGAGAAGAGAAGAGAAGAGAAGAGAAGGCATCGAGAGAGAGGAGAAGACAGAAGGGCATCGAGAGAGAGGAGAAGACAGAAGGGCATCCAAATGAGGAGAGAACAGAAGGTCATCCAGAGAGAGGAGAGAACAGAAGGGCATCCAGAGAGAGAAGAGAACAGAAGGGCATCCAGAAGGAGGAGAAGACATTAGGGAATCCAGAGAGAGGAGAGAACAGAAGGGCCTTTGGAGAGAGGAGTAGAAAGAAGGGCATCCAGAGAGGAGAGAACAGAAGAGCATCCGGAAAGAGAAGAGAACACACGGGCATCCAGAGAGAGGAGAGAACAGAAGGGTATCCAGAGAGAGAAGAGGACACAAAGGCATCTTGAGAGAGGAGAGGACAGAAGGGCATCCAGAGAGAGGAGAGTGAAGAAGGGCATCCTGAGAGAGGACAGGACATAAGGGCATCCAGGAGAGAGGAGAACAGAAGGGCATCTCGAAAGAGGAGAGGAAAGAAGGGCATCTAGAGAGAGCAGAGAACCAAAGGGCATCCAGAAAGAGGAGAAGACAGAAGGGCATCTGGGATAGGAGCAGACAGAAGGGCATCTGGAGAGAGGAGAGGACAAAATGGCCTCCAGAGAAAACAGAAGGCAGAGGGTATCGAGAAAGAGGAGAGGAAAGTAGCACATCCACAGAAATGAGAACAGAAGGACATACAGAAAGAGGAGAAAACAGAAGGGCATCCAGAAAGAGGTGAGAACAGAAGTGCATTCAGAGAGAAAAGAACACAACAGGGAATCTAGAGTGAGGAGAAAATTGTAGGGCATCCAGAGAGAGGAGAAGACAGAAGGGCATCCGAAGAGAGAAGAAGAGAAGAGAAGAGAAGAGAAGAGAAGAAGAAAGAGAAAGAGAAGAGAAGAGAAGAGAAGAAGAGAAGAGAAGGGCATCGAGAGAGAGGAGAAGACGGAAGGGCATCCAAAGAGAGGAGAAGACATAAGGGCATCCGAAATGAGGAGAGAACAGAAGGTCATCCAGAGAGAGAGAAGACAGAAAGGCATCCAGAGAGAGAGAGAACAGAAGGGCATCCGGAGAGAGAAGAGAACAGAAGGGCATCCAGAAGGAGGAGAAGACAGTAGGGAATCCAGAGAGAGGAGAGAACAGAAGGGCCTTTGGAGAGAGGAGTAGAAAGAAGGGCATCCAGAGAGAGAGAACAGAAGAGCATCCGGAAAGAGAAGAGAACACACGGGCATCCAGAGAGAGGAGAGAACAGAAGGGTATCCAGAGAGAGAAGAGGACACAAAGGCATCTTGAGAGAGGAGAGGACAGAAGGGCATCCAGAGAGAGGAGAGTGAAGAAGGGCATCCTGAGAGAGGACAGGACATAAGGGCATCCAGGAGAGAGGAGAACAGAAGGGCATCTCGAAAGAGGAGAGGAAAGAAGGGCATCTAGAGAGAGCAGAGAACCAAAGGGCATCCAGAAAGAGGAGAAGACAGAAGGGCATCTGGGATAGGAGCAGACAGAAGGGCATCTGGAGAGAGGAGAGGACAAAATGGCCTCCAGAGAAAACAGAAGGCAGAGGGTATCGAGAAAGAGGAGAGGAAAGTAGCACATCCACAGAAATGAACACAGAAGGGCATCCAGAGAGAGGAGAAGACAGAAGGGCATCCAGAAAGAGGTGAGAACAGAAGTGCATTCAGAGAGAAAAGAACACAACAGGGAATCTAGAGTGAGGAGAAAATTGTAGGGCATCCAGAGAGAGGAGAAGACAGAAGGGCATCGGAAGAGAGAAGAGAAGAGAAGAGAAGAGAAGAGAGAGAAGAGAAGAGAAGAGAAGAGAAGGGCATCGAGAGAGAGGAGAAGACAGAAGGGCATCGAGAGAGAGGAGAAGACAGAAGGGCATCCAAATGAGGAGAGAACAGAAGGTCATCCAGAGAGAGGAGAGACAGAAGGGCATCCGGAGAGAGAAGAGAACAGAAGGGCATCCAGAAGAGGAGAAGACAGAAGGGAATCCAGAGAGGGAGAGAACAGAAGGGCCTTTGGAGAGAGGAGTAGAAAGAAGGGCATCCAGAGAGGAGAGAACAGAAGAGCATCCGGAAAGAGAAGAGAACACACGGGCATCCAGAGAGAGGAGAGAACAGAAGGGTATCCAGAGAGAGAAGAGGACACAAAGGCATCTTGAGAGAGGAGAGGACAGAAGGGCATCCAGAGAGAGGAGAGTGAAGAAGGGCATCCTGAGAGAGGACAGGACATAAGGGCATCCAGGAGAGAGGAGAACAGAAGGGCATCTCGAAAGAGGAGAGGAAAGAAGGGCATCTAGAGAGAGCAGAGAACCAAAGGGCATCCAGAAAGAGGAGAAGACAGAAGGGCATCTGGGATAGGAGCAGACAGAAGGGCATCTGGAGAGAGGAGAGGACAAAATGGCCTCCAGAGAAAACAGAAGGCAGAGGGTATCGAGAAAGAGGAGAGGAAAGTAGCACATCCACAGAAATGAGAACAGAAGGACATACAGAAAGAGGAGAAAACAGAAGGGCATCCAGAAAGAGGTGAGAACAGAAGTGCATTCAGAGAGAAAAGAACACAACAGGGAATCTAGAGTGAGGAGAAAATTGTAGGGCATCCAGAGAGAGGAGAAGACAGAAGGGCATCCAGAGAGAAGAGAAGAGAAGAGAAGAGAAGAGAAGAGAAGAGAAGAGAAGAGAAGAGAAGAGAAGAGAAGAGAAGAGAAGAAGAGAAGAGAAGGGCATCCGGAGAGAGAAGACAGAAGGGCATCCAAAGAGAGGAGAAGACGGAAGGGCATCCGAAATGAGGAGAGAACAGAAGGTCATCCAGAGAGAGGAGAGAACAGAAAGGCATCCAGAGAGAGGAAAGAACAGAAGGCCATCCGGAGAGAGAAGAGAACAGAAGGGCATCCAGAAGGAGGAGAAGACAGTAGGGAATCCAGAGAGAGGAGAGAACAGAAGGGCCTTTGGAGAGAGGAGTAGAAAGAAGGGCATCCAGAGAGGAGAGAACAGAAGAGCATCCGGAAAGAGAAGAAACACACGGGCATCCAGAGAGAGGAGAGAACAGAAGGGTATCCAGAGAGAGAAGAGGACACAAAGGCATCTTGAGAGAGGAGAACAGAAGGGCATCCAGAGAGAGGAGAGTGAAGAAGGGCATCCTGAGAGAGGACAGGACATAAGGGCATCCAGGAGAGAGGAGAACAGAAGGGCATCTCGAAAGAGGAGAGGAAAGAAGGGCATCTAGAGAGAGCAGAGAACAGAAGGGCATCCAGAAAGAGAGAAGAGAGAAGGGCATCTGGGATAGGAGCAGACAGAAGGGCATCTGGAGAGAGGAGAGGACAAAATGGCCTCCAGAGAAAACAGAAGGCAGAGGGTATCGAGAAAGAGGAGAGGAAAGTAGCACATCCACAGAAATGAGAACAGAAGGACATACAGAAAGAGGAGAAAACAGAAGGGCATCCAGAAAGAGGTGAGAACAGAAGTGCATTCAGAGAGAAAAGAACACAACAGGGAATCTAGAGTGAGGAGAAAATTGTAGGGCATCCAGAGAGAGGAGAAGACAGAAGGGCATCGGAAGAGAGAAGAGAAGAGAAGAGAAGGGCATCGAGAGAGAGGAGAAGACAGAAGGGCATCCAAAGAGAGGAGAAGACAGAAGGGCATCCAAAATGAGGAGAGAACAGAAGGTCATCCCGAAAAAGGAGAGACTAGAAAGTCATCAAGAGACAGAAGACATTAGGGAATCCAGAGAGAGGAGAGAACAGAAGGGCATCCAGAGAGAGGAGAGAACAGAAGGGCATCCAGAGAGAGGAGAGAACAGAAGAGCATCCGGAAAGAGAAGAGAACACACGGGCATCCAGAGAGAGGAGAGAACAGAAGGGCATCCAGAGAGAAGAGGACACAAGGGCATCTTGAGAGAGGAGAGGACAGAAGGGCATCCAGAGAGAGGAGAGTGAAGAAGGGCATCCTGAGAGAGGACAGGACATAAGGGCATCCAGGAGAGAGGAGAACAGAAGGGCATCTCGAAAGAGGAGAGGAAAGAAGGGCATCTAGAGAGAGCAGAGAACCAAAGGGCATCCAGAAAGAGGAGAAGACAGAAGGGCATCTGGGATAGGAGCAGACAGAAGGGCATCTGGAGAGAGGAGAGGACAAAATGGCCTCCAGAGAAAACAGAAGGCAGAGGGTATCGAGAAAGAGGAGAGGAAAGTAGCACATCCACAGAAATGAGAACAGAAGGACATACAGAAAGAGGAGAAAACAGAAGGGCATCCAGAAAGAGGTGAGAACAGAAGTGCATTCAGAGAGAAAAGAACACAACAGGGAATCTAGAGTGAGGAGAAAATTGTAGGGCATCCAGAGAGAGGAGAAGACAGAAGAGCATCGGAAGAGAGAAGAGAAGAGAAGAGAAGAGAAGAGAAGAGAAGAGAAGAGAAGAGAAAGAGGAGAGAACAGAAGGGCATCGAGAGAGAGGAGAAGACAGAAGGGCATCCAAGAGAGGAGAAGACGAAGGGCATCCGAAATGAGGAGAGAACAGAAGGTCATCCAGAGAGAGGAGAGAACAGAAGGCATCCAGAGAGAGGAGAGAACAGAAGGGCATCCGGAGAGAGAAGAGAACAGAAGGGCATCCAGAAGGAGGAGAAGACAGTAGGGAATCCAGAGAGAGGAGAGAACAGAAGGGCCTTTGGAGAGAGGAGTAGAAAGAAGGGCATCCAGAGAGGAGAGAACAGAAGAGCATCCGGAAAGAGAAGAGAACACACGGGCATCCAGAGAGAGGAGAGAACAGAAGGGTATCCAGAGAGAGAAGAGGACACAAAGGCATCTTGAGAGAGGAGAGGACAGAAGGGCATCCAGAGAGAGGAGAGTGAAGAAGGGCATCCTGAGAGAGGACAGGACATAAGGGCATCCAGGAGAGAGGAGAACAGAAGGGCATCCCGATAGAGGAGAGTGAAGAAGGGCATCTAGAGAGAGCAGAGAACCAAAGGGCATCCAGAAAGAGGAGAAGACAGAAGGGCATCTGGGATAGGAGCAGACAGAAGGGCATCTGGAGAGAGGAGAGGACAAAATGGCCTCCAGAGAAAACAGAAGGCAGAGGGTATCGAGAAAGAAGAGGAAAGTAGCACATCCACAGAAATGAGAACAGAAGGACATACAGAAAGAGGAGAAACAGAAGGGCATCCAGAAAGAGGTGAGAACAGAAGTGCATTCAGAGAGAAAAGAAGACAGCAGGGAATCTAGAGTGAGGAGAGTATTGTAGGGCATCCAGAGAGAGAAGACAGAAGGGCATCAGAGAAGAGAAGAGAAGAGAAGAGAAGAGAAGAGAAGAGAAGAGAAGAGAAGGGCATCGGGATAGAGGAGAAGACAGAAGGGCATCGGAGAGAGGAGAGAAGAGAATAGAAGAGAAGAGAAGAGAAGAGAAGAGAAGAGAAGAGCAGAGCATCCAGAGAGAGGAGAAGACAGAAGGGCATCCAGAGAGAGGAGAAGACAGAAGGCATCCGAAGAGAGGAGAGAACAGAAGGGCATCCAGAGAGAGGAGAGAACAGAAGGGCATCCAGAGAGAGGAGAAAACAGAAGGGCATCCAGAAGGAGGTGAAGACAGAAGGGATCCAGAGAGAGGAGAGAACAGAAGGGCATTGGAGAGAGGAGAGGAAGAAGGGCATCCAGAGAGGAGAGAACAGAAGGGCATCCTGAAAGAGAAGAGAGCACAGTTTTGCATCCAGAGAGAGGAGACAGAAGGGCATCCAGAGAGAGAAGAGGACACAAAGGCATCAGAGAGAGGAGAGACAGAAGGGCATCCAGAGAGAGGAGAAGACAGAAGGGCATCGGAAGAGAGAAGGACAGATAAGAGAAGAAGAGGAGAGAAGAGAAGAGAAGAGAAGAGAAAGAGAATAGAAGAGAGAAGAGAGGAAGGGCATCCAGAGAGAGGAGAAGACAGAAGGCATCCAAAGAGAGGAAAGACGGAAAAGCATCGGAAGAGAGAGAAGAAGGAGAAAGAGAAGAGAAGAGAAGAGAAGAGAAGAGAAGAGAAGAGAAGAGAAGAGAAGAGAAGAGAAGGCATCCAGAAAGTGGAGAGGACAGAAGGGCATCCAAAGAGAGAGAGAAGACGGAAGGGCATCCGAAATGAGGAGAAACAGAAGGTCATCCAGAGAGAGGAAGAACAGAAGGTCATCCAGAGAGAGGAGAGAACAGAAGGGCATCCGGAGAGAGAAGAGAACAGAAGGGCATCCAGAAGGAGGAGAAGACAGTAGGGAATCCAGAGAGAGGAGAGAACAGAAGGGCCTTTGGAGAGAGGAGTAGAAAGAAGGGCATCCAGAGAGGAGAGAACAGAAGAGCATCCGGAAAGAGAAGAGAACACACGGGCATCCAGAGAGAGGAGAGAACAGAAGGGTATCCAGAGAGAGAAGAGGACACAAAGGCATCTTGAGAGAGGAGAGGACAGAAGGGCATCCAGAGAGAGGAGAGTGAAGAAGGGCATCCTGAGAGAGGACAGGACATAAGGGCATCCAGGAGAGAGGAGAACAGAAGGACATACAGAAAGAGGAGAAAACAGAAGGGCATCTAGAGAGAGCAGAGAACAGAAGGGCATCCAGAAAGAGGAGAAGACAGAAGGGCATCTGGGATAGGAGCAGACAGAAGGGCATCTGGAGAGAGGAGAGGACAAAATGGCCTCCAGAGAAAACAGAAGGCAGAGGGTATCGAGAAAAAGGAGAGGAAAGTAGCACATCCACAGAAATGAGAACAGAAGGACATACAGAAAGAGGAGAAAACAGAAGGGCATCCAGAAAGAGGTGAGAACAGAAGTGCATTCAGAGAGAAAAGAACACAACAGGGAATCTAGAGTGAGGAGAAAATTGTAGGGCATCCAGAGAGAGGAGAAGACAGAAGGGCATCGGAAGAGAGAGAGAAGAGAAGAGAAGAGAAGAGAAGAGAAGAGAAGAGAAGAGAAGAGAAGGGAAAGAGAGAGAGAAGAGAAGGGCATCCAAGAGAGAAGAAGGCATCGAAGAGAGAAGAGAAGAAGAAGAGAAGAGAAGGAAAAGAAGGGAAGGAGAAGGGAAGGAAGAAAGGAAGGTGAAGAGAAGAGAGAGAGAGGAGAACAGAAGGGCATCCGGAAAGAGAGGACAGGACAGAAGGGCATCCAGGAGAGAGGAGAACAGAAGGGCATCTCGAAAGAGGAGAGGAAAGAAGGGAATCCAGAGAGAGGAGAGAACAGAAGGGCCTTTGGAGAGAGGAGTAGAAAGAAGGGCATCCAGAGAGGAGAGAACAGAAGAGCATCCGGAAAGAGAAGAGAACACACGGGCATCCAGAGAGAGGAGAGAACAGAAGGGTATCCAGAGAGAGAAGAGGACACAAAGGCATCTTGAGAGAGGAGAGGACAGAAGGGCATCCAGAGAGAGGAGAGTGAAGAAGGGCATCCTGAGAGAGGACAGGACATAAGGGCATCCAGGAGAGAGGAGAACAGAAGGGCATCTCGAAAGAGGAGAGGAAAGAAGGGCATCTAGAGAGAGCAGAGAACCAAAGGGCATCCAGAAAGAGGAGAAGACAGAAGGGCATCTGGGATAGGAGCAGACAGAAGGGCATCTGGAGAGAGGAGAGGACAAATGGCCTCCAGAGAAAACAGAAGGCAGAGGGAATCGAGAAAGAGGAGAGGAAAGTAGCACATCCACAGAAATGAGAACAGAAGGACATACAGAAAGAGGAGAAAACAGAAGGGCATCCAGAAAGAGGTGAGAACAGAAGTGCATTCAGAGAGAAAAGAACACAACAGGGAATCTAGAGTGAGGAGAAAATTGTAGGGCATCCAGAGAGAGGAGAAGACAGAAGGGCATCCAAAGAGAGAAGAGAAGAGAAGAGAAGAGAAGAGAAGAGAAGAGAAGAGAAGAGAAGAGAAGAGAAGAGAAGAGAAGAGAGGGCATCCAGAGAGAGGAGAAGACAGAAGGGCATCCAAAGAGAGGAGAAGACAGAAGGGCATCCGAAATGAGGAGAGAACAGAAGGTCATCCAGAGAGAGGAGAGAACAGAAGGGCATCCAGAGAGAGGAGAAACAGAAGGGCATCCGGAAGAGAAGAAACAGAAGGGCATCCAGAAGGAGGAGAAGACAGTAGGGAATCCAGAGAGAGGAGAGAACAGAAGGGCCTTTGGAGAGAGGAGTAGAAAGAAGGGCATCCAGAGAGGAGAGAACAGAAGAGCATCCGGAAAGAGAAGAGAAAACAAGGGGATCCAGAGAGAGGGAGAACAGAAGGGCATCCAGAGAGAGAAGAGGACACAAAGGCATCTTGAGAGAGGAGAGGACAGAAGGGCATCCAGAGAGAGGAGAGTGAAGAAGGGCATCCTGAGAGAGGACAGGACACAAGGGCATCCAGGAGAGAGGAGAACAGAAGGGCATCTCGAAAGAGGAGAGGAAAGAAGGCATCTAGAGAGAGCAGAGAACCAAAGGGCATCCAGAAAGAGGAGAAGACAGAAGGGCATCTGGGATAGGAGCAGACAGAAGGGCATCTGGAGAGAGGAGAGGACAAAATGGCCTCCAGAGAAAACAGAAGGCAGAGGGTATCGAGAAAGAGGAGAGGAAAGTAGCACATCCACAGAAATGAGAACAGAAGGACATACAGAAAGAGGAGAAAACAGAAGGGCATCCAGAAAGAGGTGAGAACAGAAGTGCATTCAGAGAGAAAAGAACACAACAGGGAATCTAGAGTGAGGAGAAAAATGTAGGGCATCCAGAGAGAGGAGAAGACAGAAGGGCATCGAAGAGAGAAGAGAAGGGAAAGAAGAGAAGAGAAGAGAAGAGAAGAGAAGAGAAGAGAAGAGAAGAGAAGAGAAGAGAAGGGCATCGAGAGAAGAAGAAGACAGAAGGGCATCCAGAGAGAGGAGAGACAGAAGGGCATCGAAGAGAGAAGAGAACAGAAGAGAAGAGAAGAGAAGGGAAGGGAAGGGAAGAGAAGAGAAGGAAGGGAAGGGAAGGGAGGGAAGAGAAGAGAAGCGAGAGAAGAGAAGGCATAGAGAGAAGGAGAAGACAGAAGGGCCCAAGAGAGGAGAAAGAACGAAAGGGCATCCAGAAGAGGAGAGAACAGAAGGCATCCGAGAGAGGAGAGAACAGAAGGCATCCGGAGAGAGAAGAGAACAGAAGGCATCCAGAAGAGGAGAAGACATTAGGGAATCCAGAGAGAGGAGAGAACAGAAGGCCTTTGGAGAGAGGAGTAGAAAGAAGGGCATCCAGAGAGGAGAGAACAGAAGAGCATCCGGGAAGAGAAGAGAACACACGGGCATCCAGAGAGAGGAGAGAACAGAAGGGTATCCAGAGAGAGAAGAGGACACAAAGGCATCTTGAGAGAGGAGAGGACAGAAGGGCATCCAGAGAGAGGAGAGTGAAGAAGGGCATCCTGAGAGAGGACAGGACATAAGGGCATCCAGGAGAGAGGAGAACAGAAGGGCATCTCGAAAGAGGAGAGGAAAGAAGGGCATCTAGAGAGAGAAGAGGACAGAAGGGCATCCAGGAGAGAGGAGAACAGAAGGGCATCTCGAAAGGAGAAGACAGAAGGGCATCTGGAGAGAGGAGAGGACAAATGGCCTCCAGAGAAACAGAAGGCAGAGGGTATCGAGAAAGAGAGAGGAAAGTAGCACATCCACAGAAATGAGAACAGAGGACATACAGAAGAGGAGAAACAGAAGGGCATCCAGAAAGAGGTGAGAACAGAAGTGCATTCAGAGAGAAAAGAACACAACAGGAATCTAGAGTGAGGAGAAAATTGTAGGGCATCCAGAGAGAGGAGAAGACAGAAGGGCATCGGAAGAGAGAAGAGAAGAGAAGAGAAGAGAAGAGAAGAGAAGAGAAGAGAAATAAGAGAGAGGAGAGGACAGAAGGGCATCCAGAGAGAGGAGAAGACAGAGGGCATCCAGAGAGAGGAGAAGACAGAAGGGCATCGGAAGAGAGAAGAGAAGAGAAGAGAAGAGAAGAGAAGAGAAGAGAAGAGAAGGGAAGGGAAGGGAAGGGAAGGGAAGGGAAGGAAGGAAAGGAAGGGAAGAAAAGGGAGGGAAAGGAAGAACAGAAGGGCATCACGAGATAGGAGAAGACAGAGGGCATCCAAAGAGAGGAGAAGACAGAAGGGCATCCGAAAAGAGGAGAGAACAGAAGGTCATCCAGAGAGAGAGAACAGAAGGGCATCCAGAGAGAGAGAAAACAGAAGGGCATCCGGAGAGAGAAGAGAACAGAAGGGCATCCAGAGGAGGAGAAGACAGTAGGGAATCCAGAGAGAGGAGAGAACAGAAGGGCCTTTGGAGAGAGGAGTAGAAAGAAGGGCATCCAGAGAGGAGAGAACAGAGAGCATCCGGAAAGAGAAGAGAACAAAGGGCATCCAGAGAGAGGAGAGAACAGAAGGGTATCCAGAGAGAGAAGAGGACACAAAGGCATCTTGAGAGAGGAGAGGACAGAAGGGCATCCAGAGAGAGGAGAGTGAAGAAGGGCATCCTGAGAGAGGACAGGACATAAGGGCATCCAGGAGAGAGGAGAACAGAAGGGCATCTCGAAAGAGGAGAGAGAAAGAAGGCATCTAGAGAGAGCAGAGAACCAAAGGGCATCCAGAAAGAGGAGAAGACAGAAGGGCATCTGGGATAGGAGCAGACAGAAGGGCATCTGGAGAGAGGAGAGGACAAAATGGCCTCCAGAGAAAACAGAAGGCAGAGGGTATCGAGAAAGAGGAGAGGAAAGTAGCACATCCACAGAAATGAGAACAGAAGGACATACAGAAAGAGGAGAAAACAGAAGGGCATCCAGAAAGAGGTGAGAACAGAAGTGCATTCAGAGAGAAAAGAACACAACAGGGAATCTAGAGTGAGGAGAAAATTGTAGGGCATCTGGGATAGGAGCAGACAGAAGGGCATCGGAAAGAGAAGAGAAGAGAAGATCAGAGAGAGAAGAGAAGAGAAGAGAAGAGAATAAGAGAAGAGAAGAGAACAGCAGGCATCAGAAGAGAGAGAAGACAGAAGGGCATCCAGAGAGAGGAGAGGTCAGTAGGGCATCTGGAGAGAGGAGAGAAGAGAAGAGAAGAGAAGAGAAAGAGAAGAGAAGAGAGAGAAGAGAAGAGAAGAGAGAGAGGAAGCAAAGAGAAGAGAGCATCGAGAGAGAGGAGAAGACAGAAGGGCATCCAGAGAGAGGAGTGGACAAAAGGACATCCAGAAATGAGGAGAGAACAGAAGGTCATCCAGAGAGAGGAGAAAACAGAAGGGCATCCGGAGAGAGAAGAGAACAGAAGGGCATCCAGAAGGAGGAGAAGAGAGAAGGGAATCCAGAGAGAGGAGAGAACAGAAGGACATTTGGAGAGAGGAGTAGACAGAAGGGCATCCAGAGAGGAGAGAACAGAAGAGCATCCGGAAAGAGAAGAGAACACACGGGCATCCAGAGAGAGGAGAGAACAGAAGGGCATCCAGAGAGAGAAGAGGACACAAAGGCATCTTGAGAGAGGAGAGGACAGAAGGGCATCCAGAGAGAGGAGAGTGAAGAAGGGCATCCTGAGAGAGGACAGGACATAAGGGCATCCAGGAGAGAGGAGAACAGAAGGGCATCTCGAAAGAGGAGAGGAAGAAGGGCATCTAGAGAGAGGAGAGAACCAAAGGGCATCCAGAAAGAGGAGAAGACAGAAGGGCATCTGGGATAGGAGCAGACAGAAGGGCATCTGGAGAGAGGAGAGGACAAAATGGCCTCCAGAGAAAACAGAAGGCAGAGGGTATCGAGAAAGAGGAGAGGAAAGTAGCACATCCACAGAAATGAGAACAGAAGGACATACAGAAGAGGAGAAAACAGAAGGGCATCCAGAAAGAGGTGAGAACAGAAGTGCATTCAGAGAGAAAAGAACACAACAGGGAATCTAGAGTGAGGAGAAAATTGTAGGGCATCCAGAGGGAGAGAAGACAGAAGGGCATCAGAAGAGAGAAGAGAAGAGAGAGAATAGAAGAGAAAGAAGAGAAGAGAAGAGAAGAGAAGAGAAGAGAAGAGAAGAAGAAGAAGAAGAAGAAGAAGAGAGGGCATCCAGAGAGAGGAGAAGACAGAAGGGCATCCAAAGAGAGGAGAAGACAGAGGGCATCCGAAATGAGGAGAGAACAGAAGGTCATCCAGAGAGAGGAGAGAACAGAAAGGCATCCAGAGAGAGGAGAAAACAGAAGGGCATCCGAAAGAGAAGAGAACAGAAGGGCATCCAGAAGGAGGAGAAGACAGTAGGGAATCCAGAGAGAGGAGAGAACAGAAGGGCCTTTGGAGAGAGGAGTAGAAAGAAGGGCATCCAGAGAGGAGAGAACAGAAGAGCATCGGAAGAGAAGAGAACACAAGGGCATCCAGAGAGAGGAGAGAACAGAAGGGTATCCAGAGAGAGAAGAGGACACAAAGGCATCTTGAGAGAGGAGAGGACAGAAGGGCATCCAGAGAGAGGAGAGTGAAGAAGGGCATCCTGAGAGAGGACAGGACATAAGGGCATCCAGGAGAGAGGAGAACAGAAGGGCATCTCGAAAGAGGAGAGAACAGAAGGGCATCCAGAGAGAGAAGAGAACAGAAAGGCATCCAGAAAGAGGAGAAGACAGAAGGGCATCTGGGATAGGAGCAGACAGAAGGGCATCTGGAGAGAGGAGAGGACAAAATGGCCTCCAGAGAAAACAGAAGGCAGAGGGTATCGAGAAAGAGGAGAGGAAAGTAGCACATCCACAGAAATGAGAACAGAAGGACATACAGAAAGAGGAGAAAACAGAAGGGCATCCAGAAAGAGGTGAGAACAGAAGTGCATTCAGAGAGAAAAGAACACAACAGGGAATCTAGAGTGAGGAGAAAATTGTAGGGCATCCAGAGAGAGGAGAAGACAGAAGGGCATCGGAAGAGAGAAGAGAAGAGAAGAGAAGAGAAGAGAAGAGAAGAGAAGAGAAAGAAGAGAAGAGAAGAGAAAGAAGAGAAGAGAAGAGAAGAGAAGAGAAGGGCATCCAGAGAGAGGAGAAGACAGAAGGGCATCCAAAGAGAGGAGAAGACAGAGGGCATCGGAAGAGAGAAGAGAAGAGAATAAAGAATAGAGAAGGGAAGGAAGGGAAAGGAAGAGAGGGAGGGAAGGAAGGGAAGAGAGAGAAGCGAGGAGAAGAGAAGGCATCCAGAGAAAGGAGAAGACAGAAGGGCATCCAAAGAGAGGAGAAGACGAAGGGCATCCAAAAGAGAGAGAACAGAAGGTCATCCAGAGAGGAAGAACAGAAGGGCATCCGGAGAGAGAAGAGAACAGAAGGGCATCCAGAAGGAGGAGAAGATTAGGAAATCCGGAGAGGGAGGAACAGAAGGGCCTTGGAGAGAGGAGTAGAAAGAAGGGCATCCAGAGAGGAGAGAACAGAAGAGCATCCGAAAGAGAAGAGAACACACGGGCATCCAGAGAGAGGAGAGAATAGAAGGTATCCAGAGAGAGAACAGAAAGGCATCTTGAGAGAGGAGAGGACAGAAGGGCATCCAGAGAGAGGAGAGTGAAGAAGGGCATCCTGAGAGAGGACAGGACATAAGGGCATCCAGGAGAGAGGAGAACAGAAGGGCATCTCGAAAGAGGAGAGGAAAGAAGGGCATCTAGAGAGAGCAGAGAACCAAAGGGCATCCAGAAAGAGGAGAAGACAGAAGGGCATCTGGGATAGGAGCAGACAGAAGGGCATCTGGAGAGAGAGAGGACAAAATGGCCTCCAGAGAAAACAGAAGGCAGAGGGTATCGAGAAAGGGAGAGGAAGTAGCACATCCACAGAATGAGAACAGAAGGACATACAGAAAGAGGAGAAAACAGAAGGGCATCCAGAAAGAGGTGAGAACAGAAGTGGCATTCAGAGAGAAAGAACACAACAGGGAATCTAGAGTGAGGAGAAAATTGTAGGGCATCCAGAGAGAGAGAAGACGAGGCATCGAAGAGAAGAGAGAGACAGAAAGAGAAAGAGAAGAGAATCAAGAGAAGAGAAGAAGAGAAGGAAGAGAAGAGAAGAGAAGAGAAGAGAAGAGAAGAGAAGTGAAGGGCATCCAGAGAGAGAAGACAGAAGGGCATCCGAGAGAGGAGAAGACAGAAGGGCATCGGAAGAGAGAAGAGAAGAGAAGACAAGAAGAATAGAAGAGAAGAGAGGGAAGGGAAGGGAAAGGGAAGGGAAGGGAGGGAAGGGAATGAAAAGAGAGAAGGAAGGAAGAGAAGGAAGGAGAGAAGGGCATCGAGAGAGAGGAGAAGACAGAAGGGCATCCAAAGAGAGGAGAAGACGGAAGGGCATCCGAAATGAGGAGAGAACAGAAGGGCATCCAGAGAGAGGAGAAAACAGAAGGGCATCCGGAGAGAGAAGAGAACAGAAGGGCATCCAGAAGGAGGAGAAGACAGTAGGGAATCCAGAGAGAGGAGAGAACAGAAGGGCCTTTGGAGAGAGGAGTAGAAAGAAGGGCATCCAGAGAGAGGAGAACAGAAGAGCATCTCGAAAGAGGAGAGAACACACGGGCATCCAGAGAGAGGAGAGAACAGAAGGGTATCCAGAGAGAGAAGAGGACACAAAGGCATCTTGAGAGAGGAGAGGACAGAAGGGCATCCAGAGAGAGGAGAGTGAAGAAGGGCATCCTGAGAGAGGACAGGACATAAGGGCATCCAGGAGAGAGGAGAACAGAAGGGCATCTCGAAAGAGGAGAGGAAAGAAGGGCATCTAGAGAGAGCAGAGAACCAAAGGGCATCCAGAAAGAGGAGAAGACAGAAGGGCATCTGGGATAGGAGCAGACAGAAGGGCATCTGGAGAGAGGAGAGGACAAAATGGCCTCCAGAGAAAACAGAAGGCAGAGGGTATCGAGAAAGAGGAGAGGAAAGTAGCACATCCACAGAAATGAGAACAGAAGGACATACAGAAAGAGGAGAAAACAGAAGGGCATCCAGAAAGAGGTGAGAACAGAAGTGCATTCAGAGAGAAAAGAACACAACAGGGAATCTAGAGTGAGGAGAAAATTGTAGGGCATCCAGAGAGAGGAGAAGACAGAAGGGCATCGGAAGAGAGAAGAGAAGAGAAGAGAAGAGAAGAGAAGAGAAGAGAAGAGAAGAGAAGAGAAGAGAAGAGAAGGGCATCGAGAGAGGAGAAGACAGAAGGGCATCCAAAGAGGAGAAGACGGAAGGGCATCCGAAATGAGGAGAGAACAGAAGGTCATCCAGAGAGAGGAGAGAACAGAAAGGCATCCAGAGAGAGGAAAAGAATGAAGGGCATCCGGAGAGAGAAGAGAACAGAAGGGCATCCAGAAGGAGGAGAAGACAGTAGGGAATCCAGAGAGAGGAGAGAACAGAAGGGCCTTTGGAGAGAGGAGTAGAAAGAAGGGCATCCAGAGAGGAGAGAACAGAAGAGCATCCGGAAAGAGAAGAGAACACACGGGCATCCAGAGAGAGGAGAGAACAGAAGGGTATCCAGAGAGAGAAGAGGACACAAAGGCATCTTGAGAGAGGAGAGGACAGAAGGGCATCCAGAGAGAGGAGAGTGAAGAAGGGCATCCTGAGAGAGGACAGGACATAAGGGCATCCAGGAGAGAGGAGAACAGAAGGGCATCTCGAAAGAGGAGAGGAAAGAAGGGCATCTAGAGAGAGCAGAGAACCAAAGGGCATCCAGAAAGAGGAGAAGACAGAAGGGCATCTGGGATAGGAGCAGACAGAAGGGCATCTGGAGAGAGGAGAGGACAAAATGGCCTCCAGAGAAAACAGAAGGCAGAGGGTATCGAGAAAGAGGAGAGGAAAGTAGCACATCCACAGAAATGAGAACAGAAGGACATACAGAAAGAGGAGAAAACAGAAGGGCATCCAGAAAGAGGTGAGAACAGAAGTGCATTCAGAGAGAAAAGAACACAACAGGGAATCTAGAGTGAGGAGAAAATTGTAGGGCATCCAGAGAGAGGAGAAGACAGAAGGGCATCGGAAGAGAGAAGAGAAGAGAAGAGAGAACAGAAGAGACGAGAAGAGAAGAGAAGAGAAGAGAAGAGAAGAGAAGAGAAGAGAAGAGGACAGATGGGCATCCAGAGAGAGGAGAGAACAGAAGGGCATCCAGAGAGAGGAGAGAACAGAAGGTCATCCAGAGAGGAGAGAACAGAAGGTCATCCAGAGAGAGAAGAGAACAGAAGGGCATCCAGAAGGAGGAGAAGACATAGGGAATCCAGAGAGAGGAGAGAACAGAAGGGCCTTTGGAGAGAGGAGTAGAAAGAAGGGCATCCAGAGAGGAGAGAACAGAAGAGCATCCGGAAAGAGAAGAGAACACACGGGCATCCAGAGAGAGGAGAGAACAGAAGGGTATCCAGAGAGAGAAGAGGACACAAAGGCATCTTGAGAGAGGAGAGGACAGAAGGGCATCCAGAGAGAGGAGAGTGAAGAAGGGCATCCTGAGAGAGGACAGGACATAAGGGCATCCAGGAGAGAGGAGAACAGAAGGGCATCTCGAAAGAGGAGAGGAAAGAAGGGCATCTAGAGAGAGCAGAGAACCAAAGGGCATCCAGAAAGAGGAGAAGACAGAAGGGCATCTGGGATAGGAGCAGACAGAAGGGCATCTGGAGAGAGGAGAGGACAAAATGGCCTCCAGAGAAAACAGAAGGCAGAGGGTATCGAGAAAGAGGAGAGGAAAGTAGCACATCCACAGAAATGAGAACAGAAGGACATACAGAAAGAGGAGAAAACAGAAGGGCATCCAGAAAGAGGTGAGAACAGAAGTGCATTCAGAGAGAAAAGAACACAACAGGGAATCTAGAGTGAGGAGAAAATTGTAGGGCATCCAGAGAGAGGAGAAGACAGAAGGGCATCGGAGAGAGAGAAGAAAAGAAGAAAGAGAAGAGAAGAGAAGAGAAGAGAAGAGAAGAGAAGAGAAGAGAAGAGAAGGGCATCGAGAGAGAGGAGAAGACAGAAGGGCATCCAAAGAGAGGAGAAGACAGAAGGGCATCCGAAATGAGGAGAGAACAGAAGGTCATCCAGAGAGAGGAGAGAACAGAAGGTCATCCAGAGAGAGGAGAACAGAAGGGCATCCGGAGAGAGAAGAGAACAGAAGGGCATCCAGAAGGAGGAGAAGACAGTAGGGAATCCAGAGAGAGGAGAGAACAGAAGGGCCTTTGGAGAGAGGAGTAGAAAGAAGGGCATCCAGAGAGGAGAGAACAGAAGAGCATCCGGAAAGAGAAGAGAACACACGGGCATCCAGAGAGAGGAGAGAACAGAAGGGTATCCAGAGAGAGGAGGACACAAGGGCATCTTGAGAGAGGAGAGGACAGAAGGGCATCCAGAGAGAGGAGAGTGAAGAAGGGCATCCTGAGAGAGGACAGGACATAAGGGCATCCAGGAGAGAGGAGAACAGAAGGGCATCTCGAAAGAGGAGAGGAAAGAAGGGCATCTAGAGAGAGCAGAGAACCAAAGGGCATCCAGAAAGAGGAGAAGACAGAAGGGCATCTGGGATAGGAGCAGACAGAAGGGCATCTGGAGAGAGGAGAGGACAAAATGGCCTCCAGAGAAAACAGAAGGCAGAGGGTATCGAGAAAGAGGAGAGGAAAGTAGCACATCCACAGAAATGAGAACAGAAGGACATACAGAAAGAGGAGAAAACAGAAGGGCATCCAGAAAGAGGTGAGAACAGAAGTGCATTCAGAGAGAAAAGAACACAACAGGGAATCTAGAGTGAGGAGAAAATTGTAGGGCATCCAGAGAGAGGAGAAGACAGAAGGGCATCGAAAGAGAAAAGAAGAGAAGAGAAGAGAAGAGAAGAGAGAGAAGAGAAGAGAAGAGAAGAGAAAGAGAGAGAAGAGAAGGGCATCGAGAGAGAGGAGAAGACAGAAGGGCATCCAAAGAGGAGAAGACGGAAGGGCATCCGAAATGAGGAGAGAACAGAAGGTCATCCAGAGAGAGGAGAGAACAGAAAGGCATCCAGAGAGAGGAGAAAACAGAAGGGCATCCAGAAGGAGGAGAAGACATTAGGGATCCAGAGAGAGGAGAGAGAAGGGCCTTTGGAGAGAGGAGTAGAAAGAAGGGCATCCAGAGAGGAGAGAACAGAAGAGCATCCGGAAAGAGAAGAGAACACACGGGCATCCAGAGAGAGGAGAGAACAGAAGGGTATCCAGAGAGAGAAGAGGACACAAAGGCATCTTGAGAGAGGAGAGGACAGAAGGGCATCCAGAGAGAGGAGAGTGAAGAAGGGCATCCTGAGAGAGGACAGGACATAAGGGCATCCAGGAGAGAGGAGAACAGAAGGGCATCTCGAAAGAGGAGAGGAAAGAAGGGCATCTAGAGAGAGCAGAGAACCAAAGGGCATCCAGAAAGAGGAGAAGACAGAAGGGCATCTGGGATAGGAGCAGACAGAAGGGCATCTGGAGAGAGGAGAGGACAAAATGGCCTCCAGAGAAAACAGAAGGCAGAGGGTATCGAGAGAGGAGAGAAAGTAGCACATCCACAGAAATGAGAACAGAAGGACATACAGAAAGAGGAGAAAACAGAAGGGCATCCAGAAAGAGGTGAGAACAGAAGTGCATTCAGAGAGAAAAAAGACAGCAGGGAATCTAGAGTGAGGAGAAAATTGTAGGGCATCCAGAGAGAGGAGAAGACAGAAGGGCATCGGAGAGAGAAGAAGAGAGAAAGAGAAGAGAAGAGAAGAGAAGAGAAGAGAAGAGAGAGAAGAGAAGAGAGAAGAAGGGCATCGAGAGAGAGGAGAAGACAGAAGGGCATCGGAAGAGAGAAGAGAAGAGAAGAGAAGAGAAGAGAAGAGAAGAGAAGAGAAGAGAAGAGAAAGAGAAGAGAAGAGAAGAGAAGGCATCGAGAAAGAGGAGAGGAAGGCATCCAAGAGAGTAAAGACGGAAGGGCATCCGAAAGAGGAGAGAACAGAAGGTCATCCAGAGAGAGGAGAGAACAGAAGGCATCCAGAGAGAGGAGAAAACAGAAGGCATCCAGAGAGGAGAAGACAGTAGGGAATCCAGAGAGAGGAGAGAACAGAAGGGCCTTTGGAGAGAGGAGTAGAAAGAAGGGCATCCAGAGAGGAGAGAACAGAAGAGCATCCGGAAGAGAAGAGAACACACGGGCATCCAGAGAGAGGAGAGAACAGAAGGGTATCCAGAGAGAGAAGAGGACACAAAGGCATCTTGAGAGAGGAGAGGACAGAAGGGCATCCAGAGAGAGGAGAGTGAAGAAGGGCATCCTGAGAGAGGACAGGACATAAGGGCATCCAGGAGAGAGGAGAACAGAAGGGCATCCAGAGAGGAGAAGACAGAAGGGCATCCAGAGAGAGGAGAGACCAAAGGGCATCCAAAAGAGAGAAGACAGAAGGGCATCTGGGATAGGAGCAGACAGAAGGCATCTGGAGAGAGGAGAGGACAAAATGCCTCCAGAGAAAACAGAAGGCAGAGGGTATCAGAAAGAGGAGAGAAAGTAGCACATCCACAGAAATGAGAACAGAAGGACATACAGAAAGAGGAGAAACAGAAGGGCATCCAGAAGAGGTGAGAACAGAAGTGCATTCAGAGAGAAAAGAACACAACAGGAATCTAGAGTGAAGAGAAATTGTAGGGCATCCAGAGAGAGGAGAAGACAGAAGGCATCGGAAGAGAGAAGAGAAGAGAGAGAAGAGAGAGAGAAGAGAAGAGAAGAGAGAGAAGAGAAGAGAAAGAAGGAAGAGAAGAGAAAGAAGGGCATCGAGAGAGAGGAGAAGACAGAAGGCATCCAAAGAGAGAGAAGACGAAGGGCATCGGAAGAGAAAGAGAAGAGAGAGAAGAGAAGAGAAGAGAAGAGAAGAAGAGAAGAGAAGAGAAGAGAAGAGAAGAGAAGAGAAGAGAAGGGCATCTAGAGAGAGGAGAAGACAGAAGGGCATCCAAAGAGAGAGAAGACGGAAGGGCATCCGAAATGAGGAGAGAACAGAAGGTCATCCAGAGAGAGAGAGAACAGAAGGTCATCCAGAGAGAGGAGAGAACAGAAGGGCATCCGGAGAGAGAAGAGAACAGAAGGGCATCCAGAAGGAGGAGAAGACAGTAGGGAATCCAGAGAGAGGAGAGAACAGAAGGGCCTTTGGAGAGAGGAGTAGAAAGAAGGGCATCCAGAGAGGAGAGAACAGAAGAGCATCCGGAAAAAGAAGAGAACACACGGGCATCCAGAGAGAGGAGAGAACAGAAGGGTATCCAGAGAGAGAAGAGGACACAAAGGCATCTTGAGAGAGGAGAGGACAGAAGGGCATCCAGAGAGAGGAGAGTGAAGAAGGGCATCCTGAGAGAGGACAGGACATAAGGGCATCCAGACAGAGGAGAGAATAGAAGGGCATCTCGAAAGAGGAGAGGAAAGAAGGGCATCTAGAGAGAGCAGAGAACCAAAGGGCATCCAGAAAGAGGAGAAGACAGAAGGGCATCTGGGATAGGAGCAGACAGAAGGGCATCTGGAGAGAGGAGAGGACAAAATGGCCTCCAGAGAAAACAGAAGGCAGAGGGTATCGAGAAAGAGGAGAGGAAAGTAGCACATCCACGGAAAAGAGTACAAAAGGCCATACAGAAAGAGGAGAAACAGAAAGGCTTCCAGAAAGAGGTGAGAACAGAAGTGCATTCAGAGAGAAATGAAGACAGCAGAAAATCTAGAGTGAGGAGAAAATTGTAGGGCATCCAGAGAGAGGAGAAGACAGAAGGGCATAAAGAGAGAGGAGAGAAAAGAATGGTATCCGGAGAGAGAAGAGAAGAGAAGAGAAGAGAAGAGAAGAGAAGAGAAGAGAAGAGAAGAGAAGGGCATCCAGAGAGAGGAGAAGACAGAAGGGCATCCAGAGAGGAGAAGACAGAAGGGCATCGGAGAGGAAGAGAGAGAAAGAAGAGAAGGGAAAGGAAGGGAAGAGGGAAGGAAGGAAGGGAAGGGAGAGAAGGGAGGAAAGGGAAGGAAGGGAACGAAGGGCATCGAGAGAGCGGAGAAGACAGAAGGGCATCCAAAGAGAGGAGAAGACGGAAGGGCATCCAAAATGAGGAGAGAACAGAAGGTCATCCAGAGAGAGGAGAGAACAGAAGGGCCTTTGGAGAGAGGAGTAGAAAGAAGGGCATCCAGAGAGGAGAGAACAGAAGAGCATCCGGAAAGAGAAGAGAACACACGGGCATCCAGAGAGAGGAGAGAACAGAAGGGTATCCAGAGAGAGAAGAGGACACAAAGGCATCTTGAGAGAGGAGAGGACAGAAGGGCATCCAGAGAGAGGAGAGTGAAGAAGGGCATCCTGAGAGAGGACAGGACATAAGGGCATCCAGGAGAGAGGAGAACAGAAGGGCATCTCGAAAGAGGAGAGGAAAGAAGGGCATCTAGAGAGAGCAGAGAACCAAAGGGCATCCAGAAAGAGGAGAAGACAGAAGGGCATCTGGGATAGGAGCAGACAGAAGGGCATCTGGAGAGAGGAGAGGACAAAATGGCCTCCAGAGAAAACAGAAGGCAGAGGGTATCGAGAAAGAGGAGAGGAAAGTAGCACATCCACAGAAATGAGAACAGAAGGACATACAGAAAGAGGAAAAAAACAGAAGGGCATCCAGAAAGAGGTGAGAACAGAAGTGCATTCAGAGAGAAAAGAACACAACAGGGAATCTAGAGTGAGGAGAAAATTGTAGGGCATCCAGAGAGAGGAGAAGACAGAAGGGCATCAGAAGAGAGAAGAGAAGAGAAGAGAAGAGAAGAGAAGAGAAGAGAAGAGAAGAGAAGAGAAGAGAAGGGAAGGGAAGGGAAGGGAAGAGAAGGGCATCGAGAGAGAGGAGAAGACAGAAGGGCATCCAAAGAGAGGAGAAGACAGAGGGGCATCCGAAATGAGGAGAGAACAGAAGGTCATCCAGAGAGAGGAGAGAACAGAAAGGCATCCAGAGAGAGGAGAAAACAGAAGGCATCCGGAGAGAGAAGAGAACAGAAGGGCATCCAGAAGGAGGAGAAGACAGTAGGGAATCCAGAGAGAGGAGAGAACAGAAGGGCCTTTGGAGAGAGGAGTAGAAAGAAGGGCATCCAGAGAGGAGAGAACAGAAGAGCATCCAGAAAGAGAAGAGAACACACGGGCATCCAGAGAGAGGAGAGAACAGAAGGGTATCCAGAGAGAGAAGAGGACACAAAGGCATCTTGAGAGAGGAGAGGACAGAAGGGCATCCAGAGAGAGGAGAGTGAAGAAGGGCATCCTGAGAGAGGACAGGACATAAGGGCATCCAGGAGAGAGGAGAACAGAAGGGCATCTCGAAAGAGGAGAGGAAAGAAGGGCATCTAGAGAGAGCAGAGAACCAAAGGGCATCCAGAAAGAGGAGAAGACAGAAGGGCATCTGGGATAGGAGCAGACAGAAGGGCATCTGGAGAGAGGAGAGGACAAAATGGCCTCCAGAGAAAACAGAAGGCAGAGGGTATCGAGAAAGAGGAGAGGAAAGTAGCACATCCACAGAAATGAGAACAGAAGGACATACAGAAAGAGGAGAAAACAGAAGGGCATCCAGAAAGAGGTGAGAACAGAAGTGCATTCAGAGAGAAAAGAACACAACAGGGAATCTAGAGTGAGGAGAAAATTGTAGGGCATCCAGAGAGAGGAGAAGACAGAAGGGCATCGGAAGAGAGAAGAGAAGAGAGAAGAGAGAAGAGAAGAGAAGAGAAGAGAAGAGAAGAGAAGAGAAGAGAAGAGAAGAAGGAAAAGAAAGGAAGAAAGAGAAGAGAAGAGAAGGGCATCGAGAGGAGTAGAAGACAGAAGGGCATCCAAAGAGAGGAGAAGACAGAAGGGCATCGGAAGAGAGAAGGAAGAGAAGAGAAGAGAAGAGAAGGGAAAAGGGAAGAGGGAAGAGAAGGAAGGGAAGGGAGGAAGAGAAGAGAAAGCGAGGGAGAAGAGAAAGGCATCGGAGAAAGGAGAAGACAGAAGGGCATCCAAGAGAGGAGAAGACGAAAGGGCATCCAAAATGAGAGAGAAGAGAAGGGCATACAGGGAGAGAAGAGAACAGAAGGGCATCGGAGAGAGAAGATGAGAGAGGAGAACAGAAGGGCATCCAGAAGGAGGAGAAGACATTAGGCAATCCGGAGAGAGAGAGAACACAAGGGCCTTTGGAGAGAGGAGTAGAAAGAAGGGGATCCAGAGAGGAGAGAACAGAAGAGCATCCGGAAAGAGAAGAGAACACACGGGCATCCAGAGAGAGGAGAACAGAAGGGCATCCAGAGAGAGCAGAGAACCAAAGGGCATCTTGAGAGAGGAGAGGACAGAAGGGCATCCAGAGAGAGGAGAGTGAAGAAGGGCATCCTGAGAGAGGACAGGACATAAGGGCATCCAGGAGAGAGGAGAACAGAAGGGCATCTCGAAAGAGGAGAGGAAGAAGGGCATCTAGAGAGAGCAGAGAACCAAAGGGCATCCAGAAAGAGGAGAAGACAGAAGGGCATCTGGGATAGAGCAGACAAAGGGCATCTGAGAGAGGAGAGAACAAAGGCCTCCAGAGAAAACAGAAGGCAGAGGGTATCGAGAAAGAGGAGAGAAGTAGCACATCCACAGAAATGAGAACAGAAGGACATACAGAAAGAGGAAAACAGAAGGGCATCCAGAAGAGGTGAGAACAGAAGTGCATTCAGAGAGAAAAGAACACAACAGGGATCTAGAGTGAGGAGAGAATTGTAGGGCATCCAGAGAGAGGAGAAGACAGAAGGGCATCGGAAGAGAGGAGAGAAGAGAAGAGAAGAGAAGAGAAGAGAAGAGAAGAGAAGAGACGAGAAGAGACGAGAAGAGAAGAGAAGAGAAGAGAAGAGAAGAGAAGGTCATCCAGAGAGAGGAGAAGACAGAAGGGCATCCAGAGAGAGGAGAAGACAGAAGGGCATCGGACGAGAGGAGAGAAGGAAGAGAAAGAAGAGAAGAGAAGAGAAGAGAGGGAAGGAAGGGAAGGGAAGGGAAGGGAAGAAGGAAGGAAGGGAAAGGGAAGGAAGGGAAGGTAAAGGAAGGGAAGAGAAGGGCATCGAGAGAGAGGAGAAGACAGAAGGGCATCCAAAGAGAGGAGAAGACGGAAGGGCATCCGAAATGAGGAGAGAACAGAAGGTCATCCAGAGAGAGGAGAGAACAAAAGGCATACAGAGAGAGGAGAAAACAGAAGTCATCCGGAGAGAGAAGAGAACAGAAGGGCATCCAGAAGGAGGAGAAGACAGTAGGGAATCCAGAGAGAGGAGAGAACAGAAGGGCCTTTGGAGAGAGGAGTAGAAAGAAGGGCATCCAGAGAGGAGAGAACAGAAGAGCATCCGGAAAGAGAAGAGAACACAAGGGCATCCAGAGAGAGGAGAGAACAGAAGGGTATCCAGAGAGAGAAGAGGACACAAGGGCATCCAGAGAGAGGAGTAGAAAGAAGGGCATCCAGAGAGAGGAGAGTGAAGAAGGGCATCCTGAGAGAGGACAGGACATAAGGGCATCCAGGAGAGAGGAGAACAGAAGGGCATCTCGAAAGAGGAGAGGAAAGAAGGGCATCTAGAGAGAGCAGAGAACCAAAGGGCATCCAGAAAGAGGAGAAGACAGAAGGGTATCCAGAGAGAGAAGAGGACAGAAGGGCATCTGGAGAGAGGAGAGGACAAAATGGCCTCCAGAGAAAACAGAAGGCAGAGGGTATCGAGAAAGAGGAGAGGAAAGTAGCACATCCACAGAAATGACAAGAGAAGGACATACAGAAAGAGGAGAAAACAGAAGGGCATCCAGAAAGAGGTGAGAACAGAAGTGCATTCAGAGAGAAAAGAACACAACAGGGAATCTAGAGTGAGGAGAAAATTGTAGGGCATCCAGAGAGAGGAGAAGACAGAAGGGCATCGGAAGAGAGAAGAGGAGAGAAGAGAGAGAAGAGAAGAGAAGAGAAGAGAAGAGAAGAGAAGAGAAAAGAGAGAGAGAGGGCATCGAGAGAGAGTAAAGACAGAAGGGCATCCAAAGAGAGAGAAGATGAAGGGCATCGGAAGAGAGAGAAGAGAAGAGAAGAGAAGAGAAAGAAGAGAAGAGAAGAGGAGAAGAGGAAGAAGAGAAGAGAAGCAAGAGAGAGAGAAAGGGCATCGAGAGAGGGAGAAGAACAGAAGGCATCCAAAGAGAGGAGAAGACGGAAGGGCATCCGAAATGAGGAGAGAACAGAAGGTCATTCAGAGAGAGGAGAGAACAGAAGGGCATCCAGAAAGAGGAAAGAACAGAAGGGCATCCAGAAGGAGGAGAAGACAGTAGGGAATCCAGAGAGAGGAGAGAACAGAAGGGCCTTTGGAGAGAGGAGTAGAAAGAAGGGCATCCAGAGAGGAGAGAACAGAAGAGCATCCGATAGAGAAGAGAACACACGGGCATCCAGAGAGAGGAGAGAACAGAAGGGTATCCAGAGAGAGAAGAGGACACAAAGGCATCTTGAGAGAGGAGAGGACAGAAGGGCATCCAGAGAGAGGAGAGTGAAGAAGGGCATCCTGAGAGAGGACAGGACATAAGGACATCTAGGAGAGAGGAGAACAGAAGGCATCTCGAAAGAGGAGAGGAAAGAAGGGCATCTAGAGAGAGCAGAGAACCAAAGGGCATCCAGAAAGATGAGAAGACAGAAGGGCATCTGGGATAGGAGCAGACAGAAGGGCATCTGGAGAGAGGAGATTACAAAATGGCCTCCAGAGAAAACAGAAGGCAGAGGGTATCGAGAAAGAGGAGAGGAAAGTAGCACATCCACAGAAATGAGAACAGAAGGACATACAGAAAGAGGAGAAAACAGAAGGGCATCCAGAAAGAGGTGAGAACAGAAGTGCATTCAGAGAGAAAAGAACACAACAGGGAATCTAGAGTGAGGAGAAAATTGTAGGGCATCCAGAGGAGGAGAAGACAGAAGGGCATCAGAAGAGAGAAGAGAAGAGAAGAGAAGAGAAGAAAGAGAAGAGAAGAAGAAAGAGAAGGAAGAGAAGAGAGGAAGGGAAGGAAGGGAAGGGAAGAGAAGGGCATCGAGAGAGAGGAGAAGACAGAAGGGCATCCAAAGAGAGGAGAAGACAGAGGGCATCCGAATTGAGGAGAGAACAGAAGGTCATCCAGAGAGAGGAGAGAACAGCAACGCATCCAGAGAGAGGAGAAACAGAAGAGCATCCGGAGAGAGAAGAGAACAGAAGGGCATCCAGAAGGAGGAGAAGACAGTAGGGAATCCAGAGAGAGGAGAGAACAGAAGGGCCTTGGGAGAGAGGAGTAGAAAGAAGGGCATCCAGAGAGGAGAGAACAGAAGAGCATCCGGAAAGAGAAGAGAACACACGGGCATCCAGAGAGAGGAGAGAACAGAAGGGTATCCAGAGAGAGAAGAGGACACAAAGGCATCTTGAGAGAGGAGAGGACAGAAGGCATCCAGAGAGAGGAGAGTGAAGAAGGGCATCCTGAGAGAGGACAGGACATAAGGGCATCCAGGAGAGAGGAGAACAGAAGGGCATCTCGAAAGAGGAGAGGAAAGAAGGACATCTAGAGAGAGCAGAGAACCAAAGCGCATCCAGAAAGAGGAGAAGACAGAAGGGCATCTGGGATAGGAGCAGACAGAAGGGCATCTGGAGATAGGAGAGGACAAAATGGCCTCCAGAGAAAACAGAAGGCAGAGGGTATCGAGAAAGAGGAGAGGAAAGTAGCACATCCACAGAAATGAGAATAGAAGGACATACAGAAAGAGGAGAAAACAGAAGGGCATCCAAAATGAGGAGAGAACAGAAGTGCATTCAGAGAGAAAGAACACAACAGGGAATCTAGAGTGAGGAGAAAATTGTAGGGCATCCAGAGAGAGGAGAAGACAGAAGGGCATCGGAAGAGAGAAGAGAAGGGAGAGAAGAGAAGAGAAGAGAAGAGAAGAGAAGAGAAGAGAAGAGAAGAGAAGAGAAGAGAAGGGCATCGGGATAGAGGAGAAGACAGAAGGGCATCCAGAGAGAGGAGATGACAGAAGGGCATCCAGAGAGAGGAGAGAACAGAAGTCATCCAGAGAGAGGAGAGAACAGAAGGGCATCCAGAGAGAGAAGAGAACAGAAGGGCATCCAGAAGGAGGAGAAGACATTAGGGAATCCAGAGAGAGGAGAGAACAGAAGGGCCTTTGGAGAGAGGAGTAGAAAGAAGGGCATCCAGAGAGGAGAGAACAGAAGAGCATCCAAAGAGAAGAGAACACACGGGCATCCAGAGAGAGGAGAGAACAGAAGGGTATCCAGAGAGAGAAGAGGACACAAAGGCATCTTGAGAGAGGAGAGGACAGAAGGGCATCCAGAGAGAGGAGAGTGAAGAAGGCATCCTGAGAGAGGACAGGACATAAGGGCATCCAGGAGAGAGGAGAACAGAAGGGCATCTCGAAAGAGGAGAGACAGAAGGGCATCTAGAGAGAGCAGAGAACCAAAGGGCATCCAGAAAGAGGAGAAGACAGAAGGGCATCTGGGATAGGAGCAGACAGAAAGGCATCTGGAGAGAGGAGAGGACAAAATGGCCTCCAGAGAAAACAGAAGGCAGAGGGTATCGAGAAAGAGGAGAGGAAAGTAGCACATCCACAGAAATGAGAACAGAAGGACATACAGAAAGAGGAGAAAACAGAAGGGCATCCAGAAAGAGGTGAGAACAGAAGACATTAGGGAATCCAGAGTGAGGAGAAAATTGTAGGGCATCCAGAGAGAGGAGAAGACAGAAGGGCATCGGAAGAGAGAAGAGAAGAGAAGAGAAGAGAAGAGAAGAGAAGAGAAGAGAAGAGAAGAGAAGAGAAGAGAAGAGAAGAGAAGAGAAAGGCAACAAGAGAGAGGAGAAGACAGAAGGGCAACCATAGAGAGGAGAGGATAGAAGGGCATCCGAAATGAGGAGAGAACAGAAGGTCATCCAGAGAGAGGAGAGAACAGAAAGGCATCCAGAGAGAGGAGAAAACAGAGAGGGCATCCGGAGAGAGAAGAGAACAGAAGGGCATCCAGAAGGAGGAGAAGACAGTAGGGAATCCAGAGAGAGGAGAACAGAAGGGCCTTTGGAGAGAGGAGTAGAAAGAAGGGCATCCAGAGAGGAGAGAACAGAAGAGCATCCGGAAAGAGAAGAGAACACACGGGCATCCAGAGAGAGGAGAGTGAAGAAGGGCATCCAGAGAGAGGAAGGACACAAAGGCATCTTGAGAGAGGAGAGCACAGAAGGGCATCCAGAGAGAGGAGAGTGAAGAAGGGCATCCTGAGAGAGGACAGGACATAAGGGCATCCAGGAGAGAGAGAGAACAGAAGGCATCTCGAAAGAGGAGAGGACAGAAGGGCATCTAGAGAGAGCAGAGAACAGAAGGGCATCCAGAAAGAGGAGAAGACAGAAGGGCATCTGGGATAGGAGCAGACAGAAGGGCATCTGGAGAGAGGAGAGGACAAAATGGCCTCCAGAGAAAACAGAAGGCAGAGGGTATCAAGAAAGAGGAGAGGAAAGTAGCACATCCACAGAAATGAGAACAGAAGGACATACAGAAAGAGGAGAAAACAGAAGGGCATCCAGAAAGAGGTGAGAACAGAAGTGCATTCAGAGAGAAAAGAACACAACAGGGAATCTAGAGTGAGGAGGAAATTGTAGGGCATCCAGAGAGAGGAGAAGACAGAAGGGCATCGAAGTGAGAAGAGAAGAGAAGAGAGAGAAGAGAAGAGAAGAGATGAGAAGAGAAGAGAAGGGCATCGAGAGAGAGGAGAAGACAGAAGGGCATTGAGAGAGAGGAGAAGACAGAAGGGCATCCAAAATGAGGAGAGAACAGAAGGTCATCCAGAGAGAGGAGAGAACAGAAGGGCATCCGGAGAGAGAAGAGAACAGAAGGGCATCCAGAAGGAGGAGAAGACAGTAGGGAATCCAGAGAGAGGAGAGAACAGAAGGGCCTTTGGAGAGAGGAGTAGAAAGAAGGGCATCCAGAGAGGAGAGAACAGAAGAGCATCCGGAAAGAGAAGAGAACACACGGGCATCCAGAGAGAGGAGAGAACAGAAGGGTATCCAGAGAGAGAAGAGGACACAAAGGCATCTTGAGAGAGGAGAGGACAGAAGGGCATCCAGAGAGAGGAGAGTGAAGAAGGGCATCCTGAGAGAGGACAGGACATAAGGGCATCCAGGAGAGAGGAGAACAGAAGGGCATCTCGAAAGAGGAGAGGAAAGAAGGGCATCTAGAGAGAGCAGAGAACCAAAGGGCATCCAGAAAGAGGAGAAGACAGAAGGGCATCTGGGATAGGAGCAGACAGAAGGGCATCTGGAGAGAGGAGAGGACAAAATGGCCTCCAGAGAAACAGAAGGCAGAGGGTATTGAGAAAGAGGAGAGGAAAGTAGCACATCCACAGAAATGAGAACAGAAGGACATACAGAAAGAGGAGAAAACAGAAGGGCATCCAGAAAGAGGTGAGAACAGAAGTGCATTCAGAGAGAAAAGAACACAACAGGGAATCTAGAGTGAGGAGAAAATTGTAGGGCATCCAGAGAGAGGAGAAGACAGAAGGGCATCGGAAGAGAGAAGAGAAGAGAAGAGAAGAGAAGAGAAGAGAAGAGAAGAAAAGGGCATCGAGAGAGGAGAAGACAGAAGGGCATCCAAAGAGAGGAGAAGACGGAAGGGCATCCGAAATGAGGAGAGAACAGAAGGTCATCCAGAGAGAGGAGAGAACAGAAAGGCATCCAGAGAGAGGAAAGAACAGAAGGGCATCCGGAGAGAGAAGAGAACAGAAGGGCATCCAGAAGGAGGAGAAGACAGTAGGGAATCCAGAGAGAGGAGAGAACAGAAGGGCCTTTTGGAGAGAGGAGTAGAAAGAAGGGCATCCAGAGAGGAGAGAACAGAAGAGCATCCGGAAAGAGAAGAGAACACACGGGCATCCAGAGAGAGGAGAGAACAGAAGGGTATCCAGAGAGAGAAGAGGACACAAAGGCATCTTGAGAGAGGAGAGGACAGAAGGGCATCCAGAGAGAGGAGTAGAAAGAAGGGCATCCTGAGAGAGGACAGGACATAAGGGCATCCAGGAGAGAGGAGAACAGAAGGGCATCTCGAAAGAGGAGAGGAAAGAAGGGCATCTAGAGAGAGCAGAGAACCAAAGGGCATCCAGAAAGAGGAGAAGACAGAAGGGCATCTGGGATAGGAGCAGACAGAAGGGCATCTGGAGAGAGGAGAGGACAAAATGGCCTCCAGAGAAAACAGAAGGCAGAGGGTATCGAGAAAGAGGAGAGGAAAGTAGCACATCCACAGAAATGAGAACAGAAGGACATACAGAAAGAGGAGAAAACAGAAGGGCATCCAGAAAGAGGTGAGAACAGAAGTGCATTCAGAGAGAAAAGAACACAACAGGGAATCTAGAGTGAGGAGAAAATTGTAGGGCATCCAGAGAGAGGAGAAGACAGAAGGGCATCGGAAGAGAGAAGAGAAGAGAAGAGAAGAGAAGAGAAGAGAAGAGAAGAGAAGAGAAGAGAAGGGCATCGAGAGAGAGGAGAAGACAGAAGGGAATCCAGAGAGAGGAGAAGACAGAAGGGCATCAAAATGAGGAGAGAACAGAAGGTCATCCAGAGAGAGAGGAGAAGACAGAAGGGCATCCCAGAAGAGGAGAGAATAGAGGGAATCCAGAGAGAGGAGAGAACAGAAGGGCCTTTGGAGAGAGGAGTAGAAAGATGGGCATCCAGAGAGGAGAGAACAGAAGAGCATCCGGAAAGAGAAGAGAACACACGGGCATCCAGAGAGAGAGAGAACAGAAGGGTATCCAAGAGAGAAGAGGACACAAAGGCATCTTGAGAGAGGAGAGGACAGAAGGGCATCCAGAGAGAGGAGAGTGAAGAAGGGCATCCTGAGAGAGGACAGGACATAAGGGCATCCAGGAGAGAGGAGAACAGAAGGGCATCTCGAAAGAGGAGAGGAAAGAAGGGCATCTAGAGAGAGCAGAGAACCAAAGGGCATCCAGAAAGAGGAGAAGACAGAAGGGCATCTGGGATAGGAGCAGACAGAAGGGCATCTGGAGAGAGGAGAGGACAAAATGGCCTCCAGATAAAACAGAAGGCAGAGGGTATCGAGAAAGAGGAGAGGAAAGTAGCACATCCACAGAAATGAGAACAGAAGGACATACAGAAAGAGGAGAAAACAGAAGGGCATCCAGAAGAGGTGAGAACAGAAGTGCATTCAGAGAGAAAAGAACACAACAGGGAATCTAGAGTGAGGAGAAAATTGTAGGGCATCCAGAGAGAGGAGAAGACAGAAAGCATCGAAGAGAGAAAGACGAGAAGAGAAGAGGAGAGAGGAAGAGAAGAGAAGAGAAGAGAGAGAAGAGAGAGAGAGAAGGATCATCGAGAGAGGAGGAGAAGACAGAAGGGCATCCAAAGAGAGGAGAAGACAGAAGGGCATCCGAAATGAGGAGAGAACAGAAGGTCATCCAGAGAGAGGAGAGAGCATAAGGGCATCCAGAGAGAGGAGAGAACAGAAGGGCATCCGGAGAGAGAACAGAACAGAAGGGCATCCAGAAGGAGAAGAAGAGAGAAGGGAATCCAGAGACAGGAGAGAGACAGAAGGACATTTGGAGAGAGGAGTAGACAGAAGGGCATCCAGAGAGGAGAGAACAGAAGAGCATCCGGAAAGAGAAAGAGAACACACGGGCATCCAGAGAGAGGAGAGAACAGAAGGGCATTTGATGAGAGAGGAAGACACAAAGGCATCTTGAGAGAGGAGAGGACAGAAGGGCATCCAGAGAGAGGAGAGTGAAGAAGGGCATCCTGAGAGAGGACAGGACATAAGGGCATCCAGGAGAGAGGAGAACAGAAGGGCATCTCGAAAGAGGAGAGGAAGGAAGGGCATCTAGAGAGAGCAGAGAACCAAAGGGCATCCAGAAGAGGAGAAGACAGAAGGGCATCTGGGATAGGAGCAGACAGAAGGGCATCTGGAGAGAGGAGAGGACAAAATGGCCTCCAGAGAAAACAGAAGGCAGAGGGTATCGAGAAAGAGGAGAGGAAAGTAGCACATCCACAGAAATGAGAACAGAATGACATACAGAAAGAGGAGAAAACAGAAGGGCATCCAGAAAGAGGTGAGAACAGAAGTGCATTCAGAGAGAAAAGAACACAACAGGGAATCTAGAGTGAGGAGAAAAATGTAGGGCATCCAGAGAGAGGAGAAGACAGAAGGGCATCTGAAGAGAGAAGAGAAGAGAAGAGAAGAGAAGAGAAGAGAAGAGAAGAGAAGAGAAGGGCATCGAAGAGAGAGATAAGACAGAAGGGCATCGAAGAGAGAAGAGAAGAGAAGAGAAGAGGAAGAGAAGAGAAGAGAGAAAGAAGAGGAGAGAAGAGAAGAGAAGGGCATCGAGAGAGAGGAGAAGAACAGAAGGGCATCCAAAGAGAGGAGAAGACAGAAGGGCATCCGAAATGAGGAAGAACAGAAGGTCATCAGAGAGAGGAGAGAACAGAAAGGGCATCCAGAGAGGGAGAAAACAGAAGGGCATCCAGAAGGAGAGAAGACATTAGGGAATCCAGAGAGAGGAGAGAACAGAAGGGCCTTTGGAGAGAGGAGTAGAAAGAAGGGCATCCAGAGAGGAGAGAACAGAAGAGCATCCGGAAAGAGAAGAGAACACACGGGCATCCAGAGAGAGGAGAGAACAGAAGGGCATCCAGAAGAGAAGAGAAGGGCATCGAGAGAGAGAGAGGACAGAAGGGCATCCAGAGAGAGGAGAGTGAAGAAGGGCATCCTGAGAGAGGACAGGACATAAGGGCATCCAGGAGAGAGGAGAACAGAAGGGCATCTCGAAAGAGGAGAGGAAAGAAGGGCATCTGGAGAGAGCAGAGAACCAAGGGCATCCAGAAAGAGGAGAAGACAGAAGGGCATCTGGGATAGGAGCAGACAGAAGGCATCTGGAGAGAGGAGAGGACAAAATGGCCTCCAGAGAAAACAGAAGGCAGAGGGTATCAGAAAGAGGAGAGGAAAGTAGCACATCCACAGAAATGAGAACAGAAGGACATACAGAAAGAGGAGAAAACAGAAGGGCATCCAGGAGAGAGGAGAACAGAAGTGCATTCAGAGAGAAAAGAACACAACAGGGAATCTAGAGTGAGAGAAAATTGTAGGGCATCCAGAGAGAGGAGAAGACAGAAGGCATCGGAAGAGAGAAGAGAAGAGAAGAGAGAGAGAAGAGAAGAGAAGAGAGAGAAGAAGAGAAGAGAAGAGAAGGAGGGCATCGGAGAGAGGAGAAGACAGAAGGGCATCCAAAGAGAGGAGAAGACGGAAGGGCATCGAAGAGAGAGAGAGAGAAGAGAAGAGAGAAGAGGCAGAGAAAGGAGAGAAGAGAAAGCATCCGAGAGAGAGAAGACGGAAGGCATCCAAAGAGAGGAGAAGACGGAAGGGCATCCAAAATGAGGAGAGAACAGAAGGTCATCCAGAGAGAGGAGAGAACAGAAGGTCATCCAGAGAGAGAGGAGAGAACAGAAGGGCATCCGGAGAAAGGAGAGAACAGAAGGGCATCCAGACAGTTAGTGAATCCAGAGAGAGGAGAGAACAGAAGGGCCTTTGGAGAGAGGAGTAGAAAGAAGGCATCCAGAGAGGAGAGAACAGAAGAGCATCCGGAAAGAGAAGAGAACACACGGGCATCCAGAGAGAGGAGAGAACAGAAGGGTATCCAGAGAGAGGAGAGAACAGAAGGTCATCCAGAGAGAGGAGAGGACAGAAGGGCATCCAGAGAGAGGAGAGTGAAGAAGGGCATCCTGAGAGAGGACAGGACATAAGGGCATCCAGGAGAGAGGAGAACAGAAGGGCATCTCGAAAGAGGAGAGGAAGAAGGGCATCTAGAGAGAGCAGAGAACCAAAGGGCATCCAGAAGAGGAGAAGACAGAAGGGCATCTGGGATAGGAAGCAGACAGAAAGGCATCTGGAGAGAGGAGAGGACAAAATGGCCTACAGAGAAAACAGAAGGCAGAGGGTATCGAGAAGAGAGGAGAGGAAAGTAGCACATCCACAGAAATGAGAACAGAAGGACATACAGAGAGGAGAAAACAGAAGGGCATCCAGAAAGAGGTGAGAACAGAAGTGCATTCAGAGAGAAAAGAACACAACAGGACTCTAGAGTGAGGAGAAAATTGTAGGGCCTCCAGAGAGAGAAGACAGAAGGGCATCGGAAGAGATAAGAGAAGATAAGAGAAGAGAGAGAATAGAAGAGAGAGAAGAGAAGAAGAGAAGGCATCGAGAGAGAGAGAAGACAGAAGGGCATCCAAGAGAGGAGAAGACGAAGGGCAGGAAGAGAGAAGAGAAAGAAGAGAAGAGAAGAGAAGAGAAATAGAGTAGAGAAAGAGAAGGGCATCGAGAGATAGGAGAAGACAGAAGGGCATCCAAAGAGAGGAGAAGACAGAAGGTCATCCAGAGAGAGGAGAGAACAGAAGGTCATCCAGAGAGAGGAGAGAACAGAAGGGCATCCGGAGAGAGAAGAGAACAGAAGGGCATCCAGAAGAGGAGAAGACAGTAGGGAATCAGAGAGAGGAGAGAACAGAAGGGCATTTGGAGAGAGGAGTAAGAAGGGCATCCAGAGAGGAGAGAACAGAAGAGCATCCGGAAGAGAAGAGAAAACAACACACGGGCATCCAGAGAGAGGAGAGAACAGAAGGGTATCCAGAGAGAGAAGAGGACACAAAGGCATCTTGAGAGAGGAGAGGACAGAAGGGCATCCAGAGAGAGGAGAGTGAAGAAGGGCATCCTGAGAGAGGACAGGACATAAGGGCATCCAGGAGAGAGGAGAACAGAAGGGCATCTCGAAAGAGGAGAGGACAGAAGGGCATCTAGAGAGAGCAGAGACCAAAGGGCATCCAGAAAGAGGAGAAGACAGAAGGGCATCTGGGATAGGAGCAGACAGAAGGGCATCTGGAGAGAGGAGAGGACAAAATGGCCTCCAGAGAAAACAGAAGGCAGAGGGTATCGAGAAAGAGGAGAGGAAAGTAGCACATCCAGAGAGAGGAGAGAACAGAAAGGCATCCAGAAAGATGACAGGACATAAGGGCATCCAGAAAGAGGTGAGAACAGAAGTGCATTCAGAGAGAAAAGAACACAACAGGGAATCTAGAGTGAGGAGAAAATTGTAGGGCATCCAGAGAGAGGAGAAGACAGAAGGGCATCGAAGAGAGAAGAGAAGAGAAGAGAAGAGATAGAAGAGAAGAGAAGAGAAGAGAAGAAAAAGAAGAGAAGAGAAAGAGAAGGGATAGAGAGGGAGAAGACAGAAGGGCATCGAGAGAGAGGAGAAGACAGAAGGGCATCCAAAGAGAGGAGAAGAGAGAAGGGCATCCAAAAGAGAGGAGAAAACAGCAGAGCATCCAGAGAGAGAAGAAAAAAACATCCAGAGAGAGAGAGAATCCAGAGAGAGAGAACAGAAGGGCATCCAGAAGGAGGAGAAGACAGTAGGGAATCCAGAGAGAGGAGAGAACAGAAGGGCCTTTGGAGAGAGGAGTAGAAAGAAGGGCATCCAGAGAGGAGAGAACAGAAGAGCATCCGGAAAGAGAAGAGAACACACGGGCATCCAGAGAGAGGAGAGAACAGAAGGGTATCCAGAGAGAGAAGAGGACACAAAGGCATCTTGAGAGAGGAGAGGACAGAAGGGCATCCAGAGAGAGGAGAGTGAAGAAGGGCATCCTGAGAGAGGACAGGACATAAGGGCATCCAGGAGAGAGGAGAACAGAAGGGCATCTCGAAAGAGGAGAGGAAAGAAGGGCATCTAGAGAGAGCAGAGAACCAAAGGGCATCCAGAAAGAGGAGAAGACAGAAGGCCATCTGGGATAGGAGCAGACAGAAGGGCATCTGGAGAGAGGAGAGGACAAAATGGCCTCCAGAGAAAAACAGAAGGCAGAGGGTATCGAGAAGAGGAGAGGAAAGTAGCACATCCACAGAAATGAGAACAGAAGGACATACAGAAAGAGGAGAAAACAGAAGGGCATCCAGAAAGGTGAGAACAGAAGTGCATTCAGAGAGAAAAGAACACAACAGGGAATCTAGAGTGAGGAGAAAATTGTAGGGCATCCAGAGAGAGGAGAAGACAGAAGGGCATATCGAGAAGAGAAGAGAAGAGAAGAGAAGAAGAGAGAAGAGAAAGAGAGAAGAGAAGAGAAAGAAGAAGAAGAGAAGGGCATCGAGAGAGAGGAGAAGAACAGGGCATCCAAAGAGAGGAGAAGACAAGGGCCATCCGAAATGAGGAGAGAACAGAAGGGCATCCAGAGTGAGGAGTGAGCAGAAGGTCATCCAGAGAGAGGAGAAGACAGAAGGGCATCCAGAGAGAGAGAACAGAACAGAAGGGCATCCAGAAGGAGCAGAAGACAGTAGGGAATCCAGAGAGAGGAGAGAACAGAAGGACATATGGAGAGAGGAGTAGAAAGAAGGGCATCCAGAGAGGAGAGAACAGAAGAGCATCCGGAAAGAGAAGAGAACACACGGGCATCCAGAGAGAGGAGAGAACAGAAGGGCATCCAGAGAGAGAAGAGGACACAAAGGCATCTTGAGAGAGGAGAGGACAGAAGGGCATCCAGAGAGAGGAGAGTGAAGAAGGGCATCCTGAGAGAGGACAGGACATAAGGGCATCCAGAGAGAGGAGTAGAAAGAAGGGCATCTCGAAAGAGGAGAGAAAGAGGACATCTAGAGAGAGCAGAGAACCAAAGGGCTCCAGAAAAGGGAGAGAAGACAGAAGGCATCTGGGATAGGAGCAGACAGAAGGGCATCTGGAGAGAGGAGAGGACAAATGGCCTCCAGAGAAAACAGAAGGCAGAGGGTATCGAGAAAGAGGAGAGGAAAGTAGCACATCCACAGAAATGAGAACAGAAGGACATACAGAAAGAGGAGAAAACAGAAGGGCATCCAGAAAGAGGTGAGAACAGAAGTGCATTCAGAGAGAAAAGAACACAACAGGAATCTAGAGTGAGGAGAAAATTGTAGGGCATCCAGAGAGAGGAGAAGACAGAAGGGCATCGGAAGAGAGAAGAGAAAGAAGAAGAGAGGAGAAGAGAAGAGAAAGAAGAGAAGAGAAGAGGAGAAGAGGAAGAAGAGAGAGGAGAGAAGAGAAGGGCATCCAGAGAGAGTAAGAAGACGGAAGGGAAAGCCAAAGAGGAGAGAAGAACAGAAGGGGTGGTGGCATCGAAGAGAGAAAGAAGATAAGAGTAGAGAAGAGAAGGGAAGGGGAAGGGAAGGGAAGAAGGGCAGGGAAAGGGAAGGGACGGGAAGAGAAAGAGAAGAGAGGAGAAGAGAAGGGCATCCAGAAGAGGAGAAGACAGAAGGAGCATCCAAAGAGAGGAGAAGACAAAGGGCATCCAAAGAGGAGAGACCCTAAGGCATCAGAGAGGAGGAGAGAACAGAAGGGCATCCAGAGAGAGAAAGAAGAACAGAGGGCATTCCAGAAGGAGGAGAAGACATTAGGGAATCCAGAGAGAGGAGAGAACACAAGGGCATTGGGAGAGAGGAGAGGCAAGAAGGGCATCCAGCCAGAGAGAGAGAACAGAAGAGCATCCGGAAAGAGAAGAGAAACACGAAAACACACGGGCCATCCAGAGAGAGGAGAGAACAGAATGGGTATCCAGAGAAGAAGAGAAACAGAGGCATCTTGAGAGAGGAGAGAGACAGAAGGGCATCCAGAGAGAAGGAGAGTGAAAGAAGGGCATCCTGAGAGAGCAGGACATAAGGGCATCCAGGAGAGAGAGGAACAGAAGGGCATCTCGAAAGAGGAGAGGAAAGAAGGGCATCTAGAGAGAGCGAGAACCAAAGGGCATCCAGAAAGAGGAGAAGACAGAAGGGCATCTGGGATAGGAGCGAACACAGAAGGGCATCTGGAGAGAGGAGAGGGGAAACAAAATGGCCTCCAGAGAAAACAGAAGGCAGAGGGTTATCGAGAATAGAGGAGAGGAAGAAGCACATCCACAGAATGCGAACAGAAGGACATACGAAAGAGGAGAAAACAGAAGGGCATCCAGAAAGAGGAGAGAACAGAAGGCATTCAGAGAGGGGGAAAAAGAAAACAACAGAGGGAATCTAGAAGTGAGGAGAAAATTGTAGGGCATCTATAGAGGAGGAAAGACAGAAGGAGCAGATCGGATAGAGAAGAGAGAGAAGACAATAGCCGAGAAGATAAGAGATAAGAGAAGATCAAAGACTATGAGAAGAGAATATCATAGAAGAGGCATCCAGAATGAGTAGAAGACAGAAGTAGCATCCAAGAGAGGAGAACAGAAGGGCAATCCGGAGAGAGAAGAGAAGATAAGAGAAGAGAAGAGAAGAGAAGAGAAGAAGAATAGAGAAGAGAAGGAAGGGAAGAGAGGGAAGAGGAAGGAAAGGGAAGAGAAAGAGGAGGGAAAGGAAGTCAAGGAAGGAAGAGAAGGGCATCGAGAGAGAGTAGAAGACAGAAGGGCATCCAAAGAGAGGAGAGACGGAAGGGCATCCGAAATGAGGAGAGAACAGAAGGTCATCCAGAGAGAGGAGAGAGCAGAAGGTCATCCAGAGAGAGGAGAAAACAGAAGGGCATCCGGAGAGAGAAGAGAACAGAAGGGCATCCAGAAGGAGGAGAAGAGAGAAGGGAATCCAGAGAGAGGAGAGAACAGAAGGGCCTTTGGAGAGAGGAGTAGAAAGAAGGGCATCCAGAGAGGAGAGAACAGAAGAGCATCCGGAAAGAGAAGAGAACACACGGGCATCCAGAGAGAGGAGAGAACAGAAGGGTATCCAGAGAGAGGAGAAGACAGAAGGGCATCTGAGAGAGGAGAGGACAGAAGGGCATCCAGAGAGAGGAGAGTGAAGAAGGGCATCCTGAGAGAGGACAGGACATAAGGGCATCCAGGAGAGAGGAGAACAGAAGGGCATCTCGAAAGAGGAGAGGAAAGAAGGGCATCTAGAGAGAGCAGAGAACCAAAGGGCATCCAGAAAGAGGAGAGAACAGAAGGGCATCTGGGATAGGAGCAGACAGAAGGGCATCTGGAGAGAGGAGAGGACAAAATGGCCTCCAGAGAAAACAGAGGCAGAGGTATCGAGAAAGAGGAGAGGAAGTAGCACATCCACAGAAATGAGAACAGAAGGACATACAGAAAGAGGAGAAAACAGAAGGGCATCCAGAAAGAGGTGAGAACAGAAGTGCATTCAGAGAGAAAAGAACACAACAGGGAATCTAGAGTGAGGAGAAAATTGTAGGGCATCCAGAGAGAGGAGAAGACAGAAGGGCATCGGAAGAGAGAAGAGAAGAGAAGAGAGAAGAGAAGAGAAGAAAGGAAAGAAGAGAGAGATAAGAGAAGAGAAGAGAAGGAAGAGAAGAGAGAGAAGACAAATGGCATCCGAAGTAGAAGAGAGAAGGGAGGCCTCGAGAAGAAGAGACAAGAGCCGAAGTCCTCCGAACAAGGTCCAAAGGTACATCCAGAGAGAGAGAACAGAGGCATCCAGAGAGGAGAAGACAGAAGGCACATCCGGAGAGAGAAGAGACAGAAGGGCATCCAGAAGGAGAGAAGACAGGGATCCAGAGAGGGAGGAGAGAACAGAAGGGCCTTTGGAGAGAGGAGTAGAAAGAATGGGCATCCAGAGAGGAGAGACCAGAAGAGCATCCGGAAAGAGAAGAGAACACCACGGGCATCCAGAGAGAGGAGAGAACAGAAGTATCCAGAGAGAGAAGAGGACACAAAGGCATCTTGAGAGAGGAGGGACAGAAGGGCATCCAGAGAGAGGAGAGTGAAGAAGGGCATCCTGAGAGAGGACAGGACATAAGGGCATCCAGGAGAGAGGAGAACAGAAGGGCATCTCGAAAGAGGAGAGGAAGAAGGGCATCCAGAGAGAGCAGGAGAACCAAAGGGCATCCAGAAAGAGGAGAAGACAGAAGGGCATCTGGGATAGGAGCAGACAGAAGGGCATCTGGAGAGAGGAGAGGACAAAATTGCCTCCAGAGAAAACAGAAGGCAGAGGGTATCGAGAAAGAGGAGAGGAAAGTAGCACATCCACAGCAGAATGAGAACAGAAGGACATACAGAAAGAGGAGAAAACAGAAAGGCATCCTAAAGAGGTGAGAACAGAAGTGCATTCAGAGAGAAAAGAACACAACAGGGAATCTAGAGTGAGGAGAAAATTGTAGGGCATCGAGAAAGAGGAGAAGACAGAAGGGCATCGGAAGAGAGAAGAGAGAGAAAGAAGAGAAAGAAGAGAAGAGAAGAGAAGAGAAGAAGAAGGAAGAGAAGAGAAGGGAAGAGAAGGGCATCAGAGAGAGGGAGAAGACAGAAGGGCATCCAAAGAGAGGAGAAGACAGAAGGGCATCCAGAATAAGGAGAGAACAGAAGGTCATCCAGAGAGAGGAGAGAACAGAATGGCATCCAGAGAGAGGAGAAAACAGAAGAGCATCCGGAGAGAGAAGAGAAAAGAAGGGCATCCAGAAAGAGGAGAAGACAGAAGGGAATTCAGAGAGAGGAGAGAACAGAAGGGTAATCGGAGAGAGGAGAGAAGAGAAGGGCATCCAGAGAGGAGAGAACAGAAGAGCATCCGGAAAGAGAAGAGAACACACGGGCATCCAGAGAGGAGAGAACAGAAGGGTATCCAGAGAGAGAAGAGGACACAAAGGCATCTTGAGAGAGGAGAGGACAGAAGGGCATCCAGAGAGAGGAGAGTGAAGAGGGCATCCTGAGATAGGACAGGACATAAGGGCATCCAGGAGAGAGGAGAACAGAAGGGCATCTCTCGAAAGAGGAGATGGAAAGAAGGCATCTAGAGAGAGCAGAGAACCAAAGGGCATCCAGAAAGAGGAGAGACAGAAGGCATCTGGGATAGGAGCAGACAGAAGGGCATATTGAGAGAGAGAGGACAAAAATGGCCTCCAGAGAAAACAGAAGGCAGA
>NW_023046418.1:0-55482 GCF_011762505.2 Arvicanthis niloticus
TTAAATGGAGTTACCTCGTCCAAGGCCCAACACACAACAAGGACATCCTTCCCACTGTCCACCACAGAGACGTTCTACACACTGACCTTAACAGGGACATCCTAACCATTGTCTATCACAGGGATGTCCTTCCACTGTCCACCAAAGGGATAGTTCTTCACACTGTCCACCAAAGGTACATCTTTCATCTGTCCCCACAGGAGACAACCTCCACACTGTCCACCACAATGACATCCTCCCCACTGACCACCACAATGACATCCTTCATGCAGTCCACAATAGAGAAGTCCTCCCTGTTGTCCAACAAAGGGATGTCCTTCCGACTCTCCACCACGGGACATCCTCCAATTGTCCCACCACAGTATCATCCTTTTCACTGTTCAGCAATGGGACATCCTACACACTTTGCACAACAGGGACATTTTCTGTGCACAACAGGGATATCCTCACCACTGTGCACAACAGGGACATCCTCCTTTGAACACCAGAGATGTCTGCAACACTCTCCACCCAGAGATATCCTCTGCACTCTCCATGACAGGGACATCCTCCCCATTATCCACCAAAGAAACATCTTTCCCAATATTCACCACAGTGATGTCATCCTAAATGTCTAACACAGAAAAGTCCTCTTCCCTGTCCACCACAGGGATGTCTTCCCCACGGTCCAACAGAGGGATATACTTCCACTGTTCACCACAAGGAGGTCCTTCCCAATATCGACAACAAGGACTTCCTTCCCACTGTCCACAACATAAATGTTCTTCCCACTGTCCACCACAGTGTGTTTCTCTCTACTGTCCACCACAGAGATGTACTTTCCATTGTCTACCAAAGGGACATTTTCCTTTGCATCAGAGAATCTTCCTCACCACTGTCCACCACAGAAACATCCTTTCCACTGTTCACCACAGGGACATCCCTCCCAATATCCACGACAGGGAGGTTCTCACCACTGTCCACAACAGGGACGTCCTTTCAACTGTCCTTCACAGAAACATCCTCATCACTCTCTATCACAGGGACATCTTTACCACTGTCCAAAACAGAGAAGTCCTCCCTGATGTCCACCACAGGGACGTCCTTCACACTGTCCACCACAGTAATGTCCTCTCAGTTGTCTGAAACAAAAATGTCCTCCCCAGTGTCCACCACAGGGACGTCCTACTTACTGTCCACCCCCGGGAGAACCTCCCGAGTGTCTACAACAGGGACGTCCTTCCCATTGTCCAACATATAGACAACCTGGACATCCTTTCACTGTCCATAAAAAGACTTCCTTCCCACTGTTTACCACAGGGACATTTACTTAACTATCCACCACACAAATATGTTCACAAGTGTACACTACAGAAACATCCATCCCACTGTACACAACAGGGACGTACACCCCACTGTCCTTTACAAGGACGTCCATCCCACTGTCCACAACATAAAGTCTTACCCACTGTCCACCACAGGGACATCCTCCCAACTGTCCACTTCAAGGAGTTCCTCCCCCACAGTCCACCACAGGGACGTCCTTCCCACAGTTCACCAAAGGGACATCCTTCACACAGTCTACAACAGAGACATTTTCCCCACTGTCCACCACATGGATGTCTTTCCCACTTTCCACCACAGGGACGTAATACCCCACAGTCCATTAGAGTTTGGTCTTCCCCAATGTTCACCACAAGGACATCCTCCTGTGCACAACAAAGATGTCCTGACTACTGTGGACCACAGGTACATACTTTGCATTTTCCACCACAGGGACATCATTCCCACTGTCCACCAAAGTGAGGTCCTCCCTGCTGTCCATCACACGGGCATCCTTACCATTGTCCACCGCAGGGTCGTCCTCACCACTGTCCACCACAGAAATGTCCTTCCCACTGTTCACCAGAGAGACATCTTCCCCAGTGTGCACAAAAGTGACATCCTTTTACTGTCTACACCAGGGATGTCCTTCCCACTGTCCACCACAGCGAGGCCCTCCCTGCTCTAAACAATAAGGACTGTCTTCCCACTGTCCATCATAGAACGTACTTTCCACTGTCTACCACAGGTACATCCTCACCACTGTCCACCAGAATGATGTCCTTCCCATTGTACATCACAGAGAATTCCTTTCCACTGTCCACCACAGAAACATTATTCCCACTGTCCACCACAATGGTATCCTCTCAACTGTCCACCACAAGGATGTCCTCCCCACTTACCAAACAAGGATGTCCTCCCAACTGTACACCACAGAGACATCCTACCCATGTCCACCACAGTAAGGTCCTCCCCACTGTCCACCATAGGGATATACTCCCCTTGTCCACAACATGGACATCCTTCCACTGTCCACATAAAGGACATTATTCCCACAGTTTAGCACAGGGATATCCTCCCAACTCTCCACTACAGGAATGTTCTACACACTGTCCATCACAGAGAGGTCCACACAACTGTCCACCCACCACAAAGATTTCCCCCCACTGTCCATCACAGAGATGTCCCCCCACTGTCCACCACAGGGGTGTCCTCCTGTGTACCAAAAGGAGAGACATAAAACTGTCCACCACAGGGTCATCTTCACCAATGTACAACAGAGTGACATCCTTCCCACTGTTCACCACAGGGACATCCTCCTGTGCACAACAGGGATATCCTGACAAATGTGTACCACAGGGACATCCTTTCAACTGTCCACCACAGGGACATCCTCCCCAAAGTTCACTAGAGAGTGGACCTCCATACACTCTACCACATGGACGTTTTCCCACTGTCCACCAAAGAAACATCCTCCTCCCTTTGTACCACAGGGGCATCCTCCTATGCACATCAGGGACATCCTCACAACTGTGCATCACAGGAATATCCTTTCCACTGTCAACAACAGAGATGTCCTTCCCACTGTAGACCACAGAGATGTTCTCCATTCTGTCCACCACAAGGACATTCTTCCCACTTTCTACCACAGAAAAATACTCTCCCCTGCCCCCCCCAAAGAAATGTCCTCCCCACATTCCGCCACAGAGACTTCCATCACACTGTCCACAACAGAAATGTCCTCCCCACTGTCCACCACAGGAAGTTCCTCCCAATTGTCCCCTAAAGAGACGTACTTTCCATGGTCCACCAAACAGATGTCCTTCCCACTGTCCACCACAGTGACATCCTTCTGTGTACAACAAGGACATCCTTACCACTGCCCACAACATGCTTGTCCTCAACAATATGCACTGCATGGAAGTTATCACCTCAGTCCACCATAAGAATATACTCTGCACTGTAAACCACAGGGACATCCTACCCACTGTCCACCACAGGAAGGTCCTCTCCTCTGTCTACCACAGGGACATCCTTCTGCCTGTTCACCACAGTGTTGTTCTCCCCACTGTGCCCTCTGCACTTTCCACCATATGGACATCCTTCCAACTATGCACCACAGGGGTATTCTCCAGTGCACCACAGTAACATCCTCCCCACTGTCCATCACAGTGAAATCCTCCCCAATGTCCACCACATAGATGTGCTCCCCAATGGGGAAATCCTTCCCACTATTCAAACCAGAAAGGTCCTCCCCGCTGTCTACCAAGATGATATCCTTCCCACTGTCCACTTCAGTGATATCCTCTTTTCAGCTGATAACAGGGATGTCCTTCCCACTGTCCGCCACAAGGAGGTCCTCCCCACTGTCCACCAGAATCACACCCTTCCCATTGTTCACCAAAAAGAGGTCTTTCCCAATGTCCACAACAGGGACTTCCTTCCTATTGTCCACAACTTATATGTCCTTTCCACTGTCCAGCACAAGGACCTCCTTACCACTGTCAACCACAGGGAAGTCCTCTCTACTGTCCATCACAAAGATGTCTTTTCCACTGTCCACCACATTGAAGTCCTCCGCACTGTTTACAACAAACATGTACATAACACTGTCCACCACAGAAACGTCCTCTCCACTGTCGACCACAGGGAGGTCCTCCAAACTGTAAATCACAGGGAAGTCCTTTCAACTGTTCACCATAGAGACGTCCTTCCCATTATCCACCACAGGGACATCCTCCTGTGTACCACAAAACATCCTTACCACTGTACACAACATGGTTGGCCTCACCAATGTCCACTACAGGGACGTTCTCAACACTGTCCACAACATGAATATGCTCCACACTGTAAACCACAGGGACATTCTACACATTGTCCACTACAGGGAGGTCCTCCCCACTGTCCACAACAGGAACATTCTTCTACCTGTCCACCACAGTGATGCACTCCCTACTGTACACCTCAGGGACATCCTCCTGTGCACAACAGGGATGTTCTTAACACTCTACACTCCAGGGATATCCTCTGAACTCCCCACTACAAGGATATCCTTCTCACTGTCCACCAAAGAGACATTCTGTTGTGCAACGCAGGAATGATGTTCATATGGTCTACAAGGCTGTCATTTGCACTGTCCAACACAGTGAAATCCTCTCATCTCCATCACAGTGACATCCGCCCAACTGTCCACAACAGGGATGTCCTCCCAAGTATCAAAATCAGTGAAGTCCTTCTAACTGTAAACAACAGGGACATCCTCCTTACTGAGAACAACATGGATTTCCTAACTACTGTCCACCACAGAGATGTCTTCCACACTCTCAACCATATAGACATCCTTCTTACTATGCACCACAAAGACTTTCTCCAGTGCACCACAGTAACATCCTTCCCACTGTCCACCACAGTGACATCCTCCCCACTGTTCACCACAGATATGTCCTCCACACTGTGTACAACAGGGATGTCCTTCCCACAATTCAAAACAGAAAGGTCCTCCCTGCTGTCCACCAAAGGTACTTCCTTCCCTCTGTCCACCTCAGTGATATCCTCCCCTCAGACCATAACAGGGATGTCCTTCCTACTTTCCACCACAGGTAAGTCCTCCCCTTTGTCCACAAGAGGGCCATCCTTCCCACTGTCCAGCAAGAGGCCTTCCCCAATGTCCACAACAGAGACGTCCTTCCCACAGTCCACACCATATATGTCCTTTCAATGTCCACCACAGGGACCTCCTTCCCACTGTCTACCACAGGGATGTCCTTTCCACTGTTCACCACTGGGACATCCTACCCACTTTGCACAATAGGAACATTTTCCTGTGCACAACAGGGATATCCCCAAAATTGTGCACCACAGGGACATCCTTTGCACAACAGGGATGTCAGCAACACTCTCCACCCCAGAGATGTTTTCTGCACTGTCCACGACAGGGACATCTTCCCCACTATCCACCAAAAAAATGTCGTTCTTACTATTCAGCACAGGGATGTCATCCCAAATGTCCAACACAGAAAAGTCCTCTTCACTGTCCATCCAGGGATGTCCTTCCCCCTGTTCAACACAGGGATGTTCTTCCTACTGTCCACCCAAGGTATATCCTTCCCACTGTTCACCACAAGGAGGTCCTTCCCAATATCGTCAACAGGGACTTCCTTCCCACTGTCCACATCATAAATGTTCTTTCCACTGTCCACCACAGTGTGTTTCACTCTACTGTTCACCAAAGAGATGTACTTTCCACTATCCACCAAAAAACAGACGTTTTTCTTTGCACCAGAGAACCTTCCTCACCACTGTCCACCACAGAAACGTGCTCACCACTGTCCACCACTGTGACATCCTTTCCACTTTTCACCATGAGGAGGTCCTCTCCACTGTCCACCACAGAAACATCCTTTCCACTGTTCACTACAGGGAAGTGCTTTCGAATATCCACTACAGGGAAGTCCTCACCACTATCCACAACAATGATGTTCTTTCCACTGTCCACCACAGAGATATCCTCATCACAGGGACAACTTTCTTACTGCTAACCAAAGACAGGTCCTCCCACCTGTCCACCACAGTGACGTCCTTCCCACTGTCCACAACAGTAAAGTCCTCCCCACTGTCCAAAACAGGTATGTCCTTTCTACTGTCCACCACATGGACGTCCTACCCACTAGCCACCACAGGGAGGTCCTTCCTACTGTGAACCACAGCGAGGTCCTCCCAGCTGCCCACCACAGGAATATCCTTCTCACTGTTCACCAAAAGAACATCCTCCCCACTGTGCACCACAGGGACATACTCCTGTGCAAAACAGTGATGTCTTCACCCTTGTGCACCACAGGAATATCTTCCTTTGCACACCAGGGATGTCCTCACCACTGTTTACCCCAGAGATGTCCTCCGCACACTCCAAGGCAGGTACATCATTCCCAATGTCCACCAAAGGACGTTCTCCTTTGCACCAGAGAAACTTCCTCACCACCCTCCACCACAGGAAGTCCTCCCCACTGTCCAACAAAGGAATGTAATCCCCAAAGTCCACTAAAGAGAAGTCCTTTCCACTGTCCACAACAGGGACATCCTTCCCACTGTCCACCACAGAGAGTTTCTCCCAGCTGTCCACCACAGGGACGTCCTTCTCACTGTTCACCACAAGGACCTCCTCCCCTCTGTGCACAACAAGGAAATTTTCCTCTGCACAACAGTGATGTCCTCAACCTTGTGCAACACAGGAACATCTTCCTTTGCACATCAGGGATGTCCTCACCACTGTCTACCCCAGAGATGTCCTCTGCACAATCCACGACAGGGACATCATTCCCAATATCCACCAAAGGGACAGTCTTCTTTGCCCCAGAGAAACGTCGTCAACACTGTACACCACAAGACATACGGCACACTGTCCAGCACTGGGACGTACTCCCCTCTGTCCAGCTAAGGGAAGTCCTCTCCACTGGTCACAGCAGGGACCTCCTTCCAACTATCCACTACAAGGGCATCCTTCCCACTGTCCACCAGAAAGACATCCATTAACTGTCTACCACAGGGACATACTCCCCATTGTCAACCAAAGGGATGTCCACCCCACTTTCCACCACAGGGATGTTTTCCACACAGTCCAACACAGGGGTGTCCTCACCAATGTCCACTACAGGGACATCCTTCCTACTGTCCACCACAGGGAGGTCCTCACCACAGTCCACAACATGGATGTCCTTCCCACTGTAAACCAAAGAAATGTCCTTCCCACAGTCCACCACAGGGACGTCCTTCCATCTGTCGACTACATGGACATCCATCCCACTGTCCACCACAGGGAAGTCCTCCCAACCATCCTCCAAAGAGAGGTCCTCCCCATAGTCCACCACACGGATGTCCTCCACAGTGTAATCCACAGGCATGGCCTCCTCAGTGTGCACTACAGTGAAGTACTCACCACTCTATACCACAGGGATGTCCTTCTCATTGACCACCTCAGTGACTACCTCCCCCACTTTCCATCCCAGGGACATCCTACCCACTGTCCACCACAGAAAGGTTCTCAATGCCGTCCACCAAATGGACATCCTTACCACTATTTACCACAGGGTCATCCTCACCAATGTCCACCACAGGGATGTCCTTCCCACTGTTCACCACAGGAACATCCTTTCCACTGTGCACCACAGGGACATTCTTCTGTGCATATCAGAAATGTTCTTACCACTGTCCATCGCAGAGATGTCCTCTGCACTCTCCACTCCAGGCCAATCCTTCCCTCTGTCCACCAAAAAGACGTTTTCTTGTGCACCACAGGAACGTCCTCCCCACTGTCCACAATGTCATCATCACCACTGTCCACCACAGTGAAATGCCTTCACCAATGTCCACTGCAGAGACGTTGTTCCCAGAGTCCACCACAGGGATTTCCTCCCAACTGTCAAAAACAGGGATGTCCTTCCCACTGTAAACCACAGGGATATCGTCCCTACTGTGCACCACAGGGACATCCTCCTGGGCAAAACAGGGATGTCCTCACGAATGTGCACCACAGGGACATCTTCTGGTGCACACTATAGATGTCCTCACCACTGTCCAGCCCAGAGGTGTCCTCTGCACTCTCCAAAACAGGGACATCCTTCCCATGGTCCACCAAAATAACATTTTCCTGTGCACCACAGTAACATACTCACCACTGTCCACCACAGGGACGTCCTCATCACTGTCCAGCACAGGGATGTCCTTACCACTGTCCATTACAGAAACATCCTCCACACTGTTCACCACAGGGACAACCTTCTGCTTGTCCATTACAGGGATGTCCTCCCCACTCTCAACAAAAAGACATCCTTCACACTGTCCACCACAGGGATGTCATCACAACTGTCCAACACAGAGAGTTCCTCTTTACTGTCCACCGCAGAGATGTCCTTCACACTGTCCACCACAGTGATGTCCTTTCAACTGACAACCAGAGGGATATCCTTCCCACTGTTGACCACAAGGAGGTCCTTCCCAATGTCCACAAAAGGGATGTCCTTTTTACTGTTCCCAACATAAATGTCCTTCTCTCTGTCCAAAACAATGACATCCTTCCCACTGTCTACCACAGGGAGGTCCTATCTACTGTCCACAGCAGTGATGTCCTTTCCACTGTCCACCACAGTGATGTCCTCCTCACTGTCCACCACAAGGACATCCTTCCCAATGTCCACCACAGAAACCACCTCCCCACTGTCCACCACGGGAATGTCCTACACTGTCAGCCACAGGGAGATCCTGCCCAATGTCCACCACAGGGATGTTCTCACAAATGTCCAACACAGAGTTTTCCTCAGCACTCTTCACCACAGGGACATCTTTCCCCTATCAGTCAACCACAAAGACATTCACCCCACTGTCCACCACAGAGATGTTTCCCCACTGTCTACAACAGGGGGGTCCACACCAATGTCCACCACAGAGGTGTTCGTTCCCATTGTTCAAAAAAGAAACATCCTCCTCACTGTGCACCACAGGGTTACCCTCATGACTGTGCACCACAGGGACATCTTCCAGTGCACAACAGGGACGTCTTCAGCACAGTCCACCCTAGAGATGTCCTCTGCAGTCTCCAAAACAGGGACATTCTTCCCATGGTCCACCAAAATGACATTCTCCAGGTCACCACAGAAATGTCCTCACTACACTTTACTACAGGGATGACCTCCCCTCTGTCCAGCACAGGGACATCCTTTCCACTGTCCACCATCGTGACGTCCTTTCCACTGTCCACCACATTGACGTCCTTCCCACTGTCCTCCAAAGGGATGTCTTTTCCAAAGTCCTCCACAGGGACATTCTTCCAACAGTCTACCACATGGACATCCTCCCCACTGTCCATCACAATGACGTCCTCTCCACAGTCTATCACAGGGACGTCCTTCCCACTGTCCATAAAATGGACGTCCTTCCAATTGTTCACCACAGGGACATCCTCCAAATTGTCCACCACAGTGACATCCTTACTCCATCTACCACAGAGTTGTAAACCCCACTGTCCACCACAGGGATGTTTCCCGACTGTCCACCACAGGGTTGTCCTCACCATTGTCCACCACTGAGGTATTCTTTCCCACTGTTCAAAACATGGACATCCTCCCTACTGTGCACCACATTAACATCCTCCTGTGCACAACAGGGTCATCCTCACGACTGTGCACCACAGGGACATTTTCCAGTGCACACCAGAGCTATCTTCAACACTGTCCACCCCAGAAATGTCCTCTGTACTCTCCAAAACATGGACATCCTTACCGAGGTCCACCAAAGGGACGTTCTCGATCTCACCACAGAAAGGTCCTCACCACTATTCACCACAGGGATGTCAGCCCCACTGTCCATCACAGGGACATCCTTCCCACTTTCCACAACAGTGTCGTCCTTCCCATTGTACACCACAGGGACGTCATACACACTGTCCAGCAAAGGATTGTCCTTCTCACAGTCCAAAACAGGGACATTCTCCAACTGTCCACCACAGGGACATCCTCCACATTGTCCACCACAGTGACATTCTTCCCTCATCTAGCACAGAGACGTAAACCACACTGTCCACCAAAGGGATGTATCCCACTTTCCACCACAGGGTTATCTTCATCAATGTCCACCACTGGGGTGTTCTTTTCCACTGTTCAAGACAGGGACATCCTCCCTACTGTGCACCACAGGAACAATCTCCTGTTCACAACAGGGATGTACTCACGACTGTGCACCACAGGGACATCTTCCAGTGCACACCAGGGACATCCTCACCACTGTCCAACTGAGAGATGTCCTCTGGACTCGCCAAAACGGGGAAATCCTCCCTATGTTCCAACAATGGGACATTCTCCAGTGCAACACAGAAACGTTCTCACCACTGTTCACCACAGGGATGCCCACCCGACTGTCCACCGCAAGGACATCCTTCCCACTGTCCACCACAGAGATGTCCTTCCCACAGTTCACAAAAAGGACGTCCTTCCCACTATTCACCACAGAAATATCCTCCTCACAGTCCACAACAGGGAAGGCCTACCCACTGTCAACCAAGAAGACTTTCTACCCACTGTCCTCCACAGGGACATCCTACCCACTTTCTACCACAGGGAAGACCTTCCCACTGTCCAATAAAGGAACGTACTTCCCACTGTCCACCAAAGGTACATCTTTCAACTGTCCAGCACAGAGACATCATCCCCACTGTCCACCACAGGGACATCCTACCCACTGATCACCACAAGGACATCCTTCATACAGTTCACCATAGAAAAGTCCTCCCTGTTTTCCACCAAAGGGACGTCCTTCCCAATTTCCACCACAGGAACATTGTCCAAATTGTCCACCACAGTGACATCCTTTTCACTGTTCATCACTGGGACATCCTACACACTTTGCACAACAGGGACATTTTCCTGTGCACAACAGGGATATATTCACCACTGTGCACCATAGCGACATCTTCCTTTTCACACCAGGGATGTCTGCAACACTCTCCACCCCAGAGATGCCCTCTGCACTCTCCACGACAGGGACATCCTCCTCACTATCCACCAGAGAAATATCTTTCCCACTATTCACCACAGGGATGTCATCCCAAACGTCCAACACAGAATAGTCCTCTTCACTGTCCACCACAGGGATGTCCTCCCCACTGTCCACCGAAGGAATATCCTTCCCACTGTTAACCACAAGGGGGTTCTTCCCAATATCTACAACAGGAACTTTCTTCCCACTGTCGACAACATAAATTTTCTTCCCACTGTCCACCACAGTGTGTTTCTCTCTACTGTCAACCACAAAGATGTGCTTTCCACTGTCCACCAAAGGGACATTTTCCTTTGCACCAGAGAAACTTCCTCACCACTGTACACCATAGAAATGTCCTTTCCACTGTTCACTACAAGGTCGTCCTTCCCAATATCCAAGACAGGTAGGTCTTAACCACTGTCCACAACAGGGACTTCCTTTCCACTGTCCACCACAGAAACATCGTCATCACTGGCTATCACAGAGACATCTTTACCACTTTCCACCACAGAGAGGTCCTCCCTGCTGTCCACCACACGGACGTCCTTCACACTGTCCACAGCAGAAAGGTCCTACCCACAGTCCACCACAGGCAAATCCTTCCAACTGTCCACACCAAGGATTTCCTCCCCCACAGTCAACCACAGGGATGTCCTTCCTACTGTCCTCCAAAGGGACATCCTTCTCACTGTCCACAACACAGACATCTTCCCCACTGTCCACCACATGGATGTCCTTACCACTGTCCACAACCTGGACGTTCTTCCCACTGTCCACCACAGGGTCGTACTACCCCAAAGTATACCAGAGTGTGGTCCTTTCCACTGTCCACCACAAGGACATCCTCCTGTGCACAACAGGTATGTCCTCACCACGGTGCACCACAGAAAATTACTTTGCATTGTCCTCCACAAGGACGTCATTCCCACTGTCCACAAAAGTGAGGTCCTCCCTGCTGTCCACCACAGGGGAATCCTTAGGACTGTCCACCACAAGGTCGTCCTCACCACAGTCCACCACAGGGATGTCCTTCCCACTGTTCACCAGAGAAACATCTTCCCCAATGTGCACAAAAGGGACATCCTTTTACTGTCCACAACAGGGGATGTCCTTTCTACTGTCCAGCACAGAGAGGTCCTTCCTGCTCTCCACCACAGGGACAGTCTTCCCACTGTCCACCATAGAACGTCCTTTCCACTATCCACAACAGGTACATCCTCTCCACTGTCCACCAGAGGGACATCCTTCCCATTATACACCACAGAGAGGTCCTTTCTTCTGTCCACCACAGGGACATTCTTCCCAATGTCCACCACAGAGATAACCTCCACACTGTCCACCACAAGTATGTCCTCTCCACTTTAAACAGGGAGGTTCTTTCCACTGTCTAACATAGGGACGCACTCCCCTTGTCCACAACATGGTCATCCCTCCACTGTCCACAAAAAGGATATTTCTCCCACAGTTTAGCACAGGGATGTCCTTTCCACTGTCCAATACAGGAACGTTATACCCATTGTCCACCACAGGGAGGTCCACACAACTGTCCACCACAGGGATTTCCTCCCCACTGTCCATAAGAGAGAGGTTCTCCCCACAGTCAACCACAGGGATGTCCTCTTGTGTACCACAAGGACATCCATAAAACTGTCCACCACAGAGTCATCTTCACCCTTGTGCAGCACAGTGACGTTCTTCCCACTGTTCACCACAGGGACATCCTCCTGTGCACAACAGGGACATCCTTTCCACTGTCCACCAGAGGAACCTCCTCCCCAATGTTCACTACAGACTGGACCTCCCCACAGTCCACCATATGGACGTCTTTCCCACTGTCCACCAATGAAATATCCTCCTCATTTTGCAACACAGGGACATACTGCTATGCACAACAGGGACATCCTCACAACTGTGCACCACAGAGATATTCTTTCCACACTCCACAACAGAGATTTCCTTCCCACTCTAGACCACAGACATGTCCTCCCTGCTGCCCACGACAGTGACATTCTTCCTACTTTCCACCACAGAAGCATACTCCCCTCTGACCACCAAAGGGATGTACATTTCACATTACACCAGGGAGGTGTCCATCCCACTGTACACAACAGAAATGTTCTCCCCACTGTCAACCACAGGGAGGTCCTCCCAACTGTCCATCACAGGGACATCTTTTCCACAGTCCACCAAACAGATGTCCTTCCCACTCTCCACCACAGGGCCATCCTCCTGTGTACTACAAAGACATCCTTACCACTGTCCACAACATGGTTGTCCTCAACAATATGCACTACAGGGAAGTCCTCACCACAGTCCACCACACAAATATCCTCCACACTGTAAACCACAGGGACATCCTACCCACTGTCCACAACAGGGACATGCTTCTGCCTAAACACCACTGTGATGTCCTCACCACTGTCCTCCAAAGCGACGTCCTTCCCACTGTTGACCACAAGGACATCATTTCAACAGTCCACCACAGTGAAGTCCTCTTCACTGACCACCACAGGATGTCCTTCACACTGTACAACACAGGGACATCCTCCTGTGCACAACAGGGATGTTCTTACCACTGTCCACCCCAGGGATGTCTTCTGCACTCCCCACTACAAGGATATTTTTCTCACTGTCCACCAAAGAGACATTCTCTTATGCACCACAGGAGCACTGTTTTTACTGTCCAAAAGGCTGTCATCCACACTGTCCACCACAGTGAAATCCTCTCAACACTCCAACACAGGGTCATCCTCCCAACTCTCCACAACACAGATGTCCTCCCAAATATCACACAAAATGAAGTCCTTCCAACTGTAAACAACAGGAAAATCCTCCCCACTGGGCCCAATAGGGATGTCCTAACCACTGTCCTCCACAGAGATGTCCTCCGCACTGTTCACAACAGGCATGTCCTTTTCACTCTCCACCACAAGGACCTCCTTCTCACTGTCCACCACAGGGAAGTCCTTTCTACTGTCCAACACAGGGACGTTATTTCCACTGTCCACCACATGGATGTCCACCGCACTGTCCACAACTGGCATGTCCTTTCCACTGTCCACCACAGAAAGGTACACCCTGCTGTCAACAACAGGAACGTACTTCCTAATGTCCACCTCAATGATGTCCTTTCCTCTGTCCTACACAGGGACGTCCTTCCCACTGTCCACCACATGGTGGTACTCTCCACTGTCCACCAGAGGGACATTCTTGCCACTGTAGAACACACGGAAGTCTTCCCAATCTCCAAAACATGTACATCCTTCCCACAATCCACAACATAAATGTCCTTTTCACTCTCCACCACAGGGACCTTCTTTCCACGGTTCACTACAGAGAGGTCCTCTCTACTATCCACCACAGGGATGTCCTTACCACTGTCCACCTAAGTGACGACCTCCCCTTTCTCCACCACAGGGACATCCTTCCCACTGTCCACCACAAGGAGTTCCTACCCAATGACCACCAGAGATACATCCTTCCCACTGTTAACCACAAAGAGGTCTTTGCCAATCTCCAAAACAGGGCCACCCTTCCCACAGTCCACAACATATATGTCCTTTGAATGTCCACCACAGGGACCTCCTTCTCACTGTACACCACAGGGAAGTCCTCTCTACTGTACACTACAGGTATGTCCTTTCCACTGTCCACCACAGGGATGTCCTCCGCCCTGTCCAAAATAGGCATGTTCTTCCCATGGTCCACCACAGGGACCTCCTTCCCACTCTCCACCACAGAAAGTCCTCTTCACTGTCCACCACAGGGATGTCCTTCCCACTGTACACCACAGGGACATACTCCTGTGCACAACAGGGATAGTATTACCACTGTTCACCCCAGAGATGTCTGCTGCACTCCCCACTACAAGGACATACTTCTCACTGTCCACCAAAGAGATATTCTCATGTGCACCACAGGAGCGTTGTCCTTACTGTCCACAAGGCCTTCATCCATGATGTTCACCACAGTGAAATCATCTCAACTCTCCAACACAGGGACATCCTCCCTACTCTCCACAGCACAGATATCCTCCCAACTATCAAACACAGTGACATCCTTCCCACTGTAAATAACAGTGACATCCTCCCCACTGTACACCACAGGGACATCCTCCTGTGCACAACAGGGATGTCGTAACCAATGTCCACCACAAAGATGTCCTACACACTCTCCACCATATGGACATCCTTCCAACTATGCACCACAGTAACATCTTCCCCACTGTCGATCACAGTGAAATCCTCCCCACTGTCCACCACCGAAATGTTTTCCACACTATTAACACCAGAAAGGTCTTCCCTGCTGTCCACCAAGAGGACATCTTTCCCACTGTCCACCTCAGTTATATCATTTCCTCAGATCATAACAGAGATGTCCTTCCCACTGTCTTCCACAAGGAGGTCCTCCCCACTGTCTACCAGAGGCACACCCTTCCCACTGTCCACCACAAAGGGGTCTTTCCCTATGTCCACAACATGGACGTTTTTCCCACAGTCCACAACATATATGTCCTTCACACTGTTCACCACAGGGACCTCCTCCCCACTATCACCACAGGGAAATCCTCTCTACTGTCTACCACAGAAATAACATTTCCACTCTCCACCACATTGACATCCTCCGCACTGTCCACAAAAAACATGTACATCCCACTGTCAAAACAGAAACGTCCTCTTCACAGTCCACCACAGGAAAGTCCTCCCAACTGTCCACCACAGGGACGTCTTTTCCACTGTTAACCAAAGAGATGTCCTTCCAGCTAGCTGTCCACCACAGGGACATCCTCCTGTGTACCACAAGCACATCCTTACCAATATACACAACATGGTTGTCTTCACCAATGTCCACTACAGGGACGTCCTCACCACTGTCCACAACATGAATATACTCCACAGTGTAAATCACAGGGACATCTTACACATAGTACACCACAGGAAGGTCCTCCCCACTGTCCACAACAGCAACAACCTTCTGCCTGTCCACCACAGTGATATTCTCCCCACTGTACACCTCAGGGACATCCTCCTGTGCACAACAGGGATGTTTTTACCACTGTACACCCCAGAGATGTAGTCTGCACTCCCCTCTACAAGGACATCCTTCTCACTGTCCACCAAAGAGAAATTCTATTGTCCACCACAGGAATATTGTTCTTACTGTCTACAAGGCCATCATCTGCACTGTCCACCACAGTGAAATCCTCTCAAGTCTCCACCACAGTGACATCCTCCCAACTCTCAACAACCGGGATGTCCTCCCAACTATCAAACACAGTGAAGTCCTTCCCACTGTAAACAACAGGGACATCCTCCCCACTGGGCACAACATGGATGTCCTAACCATTGTCCACCACCACATAGATGGCCTCCACACTCTAAACCATATGGACATCCTTCTGACTATGCACCACAAGGACATTCTCTAGTTCACCCCAGTAACATTCTCCCCACTGTCCACCACAGTGAAATCCTCCCCACTGTCCACAACAGGGATGTTCTCGCCACTGTCCACCTCAATGATGTCCTCCCCAAAGACCATAACAGGGATGTCGTTCCCACAATTCAAAACAGAAAGGTCCTCCCTGCTGTCCACTACAGGGACGTCGTTTCCTTTGTCCACCCCAGTGATATCCTCCCCACAGACCATATCAGGGATTTACTTCTTACTTTCCACCACAGGGACATCCTCCCCACTGTCCACAAGATTGTCATCCTCCCCACTGTCCACCAAAAGGTCTTTTGCAATGTCCACAACATGGTTGTCCTTCCCACTGTCCACCACAGAAAGGTCCTCCCCACTGTCCACCACAGGAATGTCCTTCCCATTGTCCACCTAAGTGATGTCCTCCCCTCTGTCCACAAGGGGGACATTCTTCCCACAGTTCAACACAAGGAGGTTTTTCTCAATGTCCAAAACAGAGATGTTCTTCCCACAGTCCACAACATAAATGTACTTCCCACTGTCCACCACAGGGACCTCCTTCCCACTGTCCACCACATGGAAATCCTCCCTACTGTCCATCAAAGTCATGTCCTTTCCACTGTCCACCACAGGGATGTACTCCCCACTGTCCAAAAAAGGGATGTTCTTTCCAATGTCCACCACAAGGAAGTCCACCCCAGTGTCCACCACAGGAATGTACTACTCACTCTCTACTAAAGCGATGTCCTACCCACTGTCTACCCCAGGGAGGTCCTCCCCAGTCTCCACCACATGTAGGTCCTCTCTACTGTCCACCTAAGTAACGTCCTCCCCTCTGCCAAATAGAGGGTCATTACTCCCACAGTTCACCACAAGGAGGTCTTTCCCAATGTCCACAACGGAGATGTTCTATCCAAAGCCCACAACATAAATGTCCTTTCCACTGTGCACCACAGGGACATCCTCCTGTGTACTGAAAGGACATCCTGCCCAATATCCACAAGGTTGTCCTCAACAATATGCACTACAGGGAAGTCCTCACTGCCATCCACCACATGAATATCCTCCGCATTGTAAACCACAGGGACATCCTACCCACTCTCCACCATAGGGAGTTCCTCCCCTCTGTCCACCACAGGGACATCCTTCTGCCTGTCCACCACAGTGATGTCCTCCCCACTGTCCTCCAAAGGGACATCCTTCCCAATGTTGACAACAAGGACGTCATTACAACGGTCCACCACAGGGAAGTCATTTTCACCGTCCAACACAGGGATGTCCTTCCCACTGTACACCACAGGGACAACCTCCTGTGCACAACAGGGATGTTCTTACCATTGTTCACCCCAGAGATGTCTGCTGCACTCCCCACTACAAGGATATTCTTCTCACTGTCCACCAAATAGACATTCTCCTGTGCACCACAGGAGCATTGTCTTTACTGTCCACAAAGCCATCATTCACACTGTACTCCACAGTTAAATCCTCTCAACTCTCCAACACAGGGACATCCTCCCAACTGTCCACAACTCAGATGTCCTCCCAACTATGAAACATAGCGAAGTCCTTTCCACTGTAAACAACAGGGACATCCTTCCCACTGTGCACCACAGGGACATCCTCCTGTGCACAACAGGGATGTCCTAACCACTTTCCACCACAGAGATGTCTGTCCTCCGCATTCTCCACCATATGGACATCCTTCCAACTATGCATCACAGGTATATTCTCCAGTGCACCACACTAACATTCTCCCCACTGTCCATTACAGTGAAATCCTCCCCACTGTCCACCACTGGGATGTCTTTCCCACTTTTTACAAAAGGGATGTCCTTCCCACTATTCACACCAGAAATGTCCTCCCCACTGTCCATCAAGAATATGTCTTTCACACTGTCCACCTCAGTGATATCCCTGCCTCAGATCACAACAGTGATGCCCTTCCCACTTTCCACCACAAGGAGCTCCTCTCCACTGTTCACCAGTGGTACACCATTCCCACAATCCCTCACAATGAGGTCTTTCCAAATGTCCACAACAGGGACGTCCTCCCCACAGTCCACAACATATATGTCCTTCCAACTTTCCACCACAGGGACCTCCTTCCCAGTGTCCACCACAAGAAGTACACTCTACTGTCCACCACACGGATGTCCTTTCCACTGTCCACAACATTGATGTCCTCCACACTGTCCACAACAAACATGTACATCCCACTGTCTACCAGAGTAATGTCCTCTCCACTGTCCACCAAAAGGAGGCATGTTCTTTCCATGGTCCACCACCGGGATCTCCTTCCCATTGTACACAACAGGGAAGTCCTCATTACTGTACACCACAGGGATGTCCTTTCCACTGTCCAACAAAGGGAAGTCCTCTGCACTGTCAACAACAGGCATGTCCTTCCCACTGTCAAACACAGTAAGGTATACCTTGCTGTCCACAAGACGAATGTACTTCCTAATGTTTACTAAATGATGTCCTCCCCTATGTCCACCACAGAGAAATCCTTCCCACTGTCCACCACATGGTGTTTGTCATCACTGTCCATGAAAGTGACATGCTTCCCACTGTCCAGCACACTGAAGTACTTCCCAATGTCCACAACATAGATGTCCTTCCCACAATCCACAACATAAATGTCCTCAACACTGTCCAAAACACAGACCTTCTTCCCACTTTTCACCACAGAAAGGTCCTCCCCAATGTCCACCACAGGGATGTCCTTCTGAATGTCCACCTAAGTGACGTCCTCCCCTCTGTCCACAAGAGGGACATTCTTCTCACAGTTCATTGCAAGGAGGTCTTTCCCAATGTCCACAACAGATTGTTCTTCCCACAGTCCACAACATAAATGTCCTTCCCACTGTCCACCAACGGGACCTCATTTCCGCTGTCCACCACAAGGAAGTCCTCTCTACAGTCCACCACAGGGATGTCCTTTCCACTGTCCACCAAACGGATGTCCTCTGCACTGTCCACAACAGGCATGTCCTTCCCACTGTCCACCACAGGAAATTACATCCTGCTGTCCACAATAGGAACGTACTTCCCAATGTCCACTAAATGATGTCCTCTTTTATGTCCATCATAGAAACTTCCTTCCCACTGTCCACGAGAGGTTTTTCTCTCCACTGTCCATGAGAGGGACATGCTTCCCACTGTCCACCACACGGAGTTCCTTCCCAGTGTCCAAAACATGGACTTCCTTCCCACATTCCACAGCATAAATGTCCTCCCCATTGTCCACCACAGGGATGTCCTTCCCACTGCCCACCACAGAAAAGTCCTCCCCATTGTCCACCACAGGGATATCTTTCCCACTGTTCACCTAAGTGAAGTCCTCCCCTCTGTCCACAAGAGGGACATTCTTTCCACAGTTCACTGCTAGGTGGTTTTTCCCAATGTCCACAACAGTGATGATCTTTTCAAAGTCCACAACATAAATATCCTTCACAATGTCTACCACAGGGACTTCCTTCCCACTGTCCACCACAGTGAGGTCCTGTCTACTGTCTATCAAAGTGATATCTTTTACATTGTCCATCACAGGGATGTCCTCCATACTGTCCAGAACAGCAATGTTCTTTCCACTGTCCACCACAGGGATGCCATCCCCAGTGTCCACCACAGGAATGTACTACCCACTGTCCACCAAAGGGATGTCATACCCACTGTCCACAACAAGAATGTCCTTTCCACTGTCCACCACAGGGATGTCCTCTGCCCTGTCCAAAATAGGCATGTCCTTTCCATGGTGCATCAGAGGGACCTCCTTCTCACAGTCCAGCACAATGATGTCCTCTCTACTGTCCACCACAGGGATGTCCTTTCCACTGGCCACAAAGTGACGTCCTCCACACTGTCCACGACAGGCATGACCTTTCCATTGTCCACCACAGAAAGGTACATGCTGCTGTCCACAACAGGAAAGTACTTCCCAATGTCCACTAAATGATGTCCTCTCCTATGTCCACCACAGAGACCTCCTTATCTCTGTCCACCACATGGTGTTTCTTGCCACTGTCAATGAGAGGGTCATGCTTCCCACTGTCCACCATACAGAGGTCCTTCCCAATGTCCACAACATATATGTCCTTCCCACAATCCACAACATAAATGTCCTCCCCGCTGTCCAACACATGGACCATCTTCCCACTGTTCACCTCAGAAAGGGCCTCTCTACTGTCCACCACAGGGATGTCCTTACCACTGTCCAAACCAGTGACATCCTACCCACTGTCCAAAACAGGGATGTCCTTCCTAATGTCCACCACAGAAAGCTCCTCCCCACTCTCCATCACAGATATTTCCTTCTCACTGTCTACCTAAGTGATGTCCTCCCCTCTGTCCACAAGAGGGACATTCTTCCCACAGTTCACTACAATAGCTCTTTCCCAATGTCCCTAACAGAGATGTTCTTCCCACAGTCCACAACATAAATGTCCTTCCCACTGTCCACCACAGGGACCTCCTTCCCACTGCCGACCACAGAGAGGTCCCCTCTAATGTCCATCAAAGTGATGTACTTTTCACTGTCCACCCCAGGGACATACTCACCACTGTCCAAACAGGATTGTTCTTTCCACTGTCTACTAAATAGACGTCCTCCCCAGTGTCTACCACAGTGAGGTGCTCCCCAAACTCCACCAGAGTTAGATCCTCTCCACTGTCCAGGATAGGGACGTCATTTCAACTGTCCACAACAGAAATATTCTCCCCACTGTCTACAACAGTGATGTTCTTCCCACTGTCCATCACAGAGACATTTTTCCCACTGCCCTCCACAGGGACATCCTACCCAGTGTCTACCACAGGGATGTCCTTCCTACTGTCCAACAAAGGGACATTCTTCCCACTGTGCACCAAAGGTACATCTTTAAACTGTCCACCACAGAGACCTCCTCCCAACTGTCCACCACAGGGACATCCACCCCACTGACCACAACTAGAATGTCCTGCATACAGTCCACCATAGAGAAGTCCTCCGTGTTGTCCACCAAAGGGACACGGGGATGTCCTCCCCACTCTACAACAGAGAGATATCCTTCCCACTCTTCACTACAAGGTGCCTTTCCAATATCAACAACAGCGACTTCCTTCCCACTGTTTACAACGTAAATGTCTTCCCACTGTCCACCACAGTGTGTTTCTCTCTACTGTCCACCACATATATGTACTTTCCACTGTACACAACAGTGACATACTCCACACTTCCCAATGTCCATTAAATGATGTCCTCTCCTATGTCCACCACATGGTGATTCTTTCCACAGTCCACGAGAGAAACATGCTTCCCACTGTCTACCACAGAGAGGTCCTTCCCAATGTCAACAACATGGACATCCTTTTCACAATCCGCAACATAAATGTCCTCCCCACTGTCCAACACATGGACTTTCTTCCCACTGTTCACCACAGAAAGGTCCTCTCTACTGTCCACCACAGTGATGTCCTTACCACTGTCAAAACCACTGACATCCTCCCAACTGTCCACAACAGGGATGTCCTTCCCACTGTTCACCACAGAATGGTCTTTCCCACTGACCACAACAGGGATGTCCTTCCCACTGTCTACCACAGGGATGTCCTTCCCACTGTCCACCAAAGTGACCTCCTCCCCACTGTCCAACACAGGGACATCCTCCCCACTGACCACTACAAGGATGTCCTTCATGCAGTCTCCCATGGATAAGTCCTCCCTGTTGTCCAACATACAGACATCCTTCCCACTGTCCAACACAGGGACATCCTTTTCACTGTTCATCACTGGGACATCCTATCCACTTTGCACAACAGAAATATTTTCCTGTGCACAACAGGGATATCCTCACCACTGTGCAACACAGGGACATCCTCCTTTGCACACCAGGGATGTCAGCAACACTCTCTGCCCCAGAGATGTCCTCTGCACTCTCCACGACAGGGGCATCCTCCCCACTATCCACCAAAGAAACGTCTTTCCCACTATTCACCACAGGGATGTCACCCCAAATGTCCAACACAAAAAAGTCCTCTTCACTGTCCACCACAGGGATGTCCTCCCCACTGTCCACCAGAGGGATATCCTTCCCACTGTTCACCACAAGGATGTCCTTCCCAATATCTACAAAAGGGACTTCCTTCCCACTTTCCACAACATAAATGTTCTTCCCACTGTCCACCACAGTGTTTCTCTCTACTGTCCACCACAGAGATGTACTTTCCACTGTCCTCCAAAGGGACGTTTTTCTTTGCACAAAAAACCTTCCTCACCACTTTCTACCACAGAAACCTCCTCAAGACTGTCCAACCACTGTGAAGTCCTTTCCACTTTCCACCATGAGGATGTCCTCTCCATTGTCCACCACAGAATCATTATTTCCACTGTTCACCACAGGGACGTCTTTCCCAATGTCCAAGACAGGGAGGTACTCACCACTGTCCACCACAGTGACGTCCTTTCCACTGTCCACCACAGTAATATCCTCATCATTTTCTATCACAGGGACATGTTTACTACTGTCCACCACAGAGAGATCCTCCCTGCTGCCCACCACAAGGACGTCCTTCACACTCTTCACCACAGTAACGTCCTCTCGTTTGTACAAAACAGAAACGTGCTCCCCACTGTCCACCACAGGGACGTCCTACTTACTGTCCACCACAGGGAGAACCTCCCAACTGCCTACAACAGGACATCCTTCCCATTGTCCACCACATGGACATCCTTTTGCTGTCCACAAAAAGGACTCCCTTCCCACTGTTTACCACAGGGACATCTTCCTAACTGTCCACCACACAAATATGTTCCCAACTGTCCACTACAGAAACATCCATCTCACTGTACACAACAGGGATGTACTCCCCAGTATCCTCCACAAGAATGTCCATCCAACTGTCCACAACAATAAGGTCCTACCCACTGTCCACCACAGAGATCCTCCCAGCTGTCCACCCCAAGGAGTTCCTTCCCACAGTTCAACACAGGGACCTCCTTCCCACTGTCCACCAAAGGGACATCCTTCCCAATATCCACCACAGGGATGTCCTACCCCACAGTCCACCAGAGTATTTTCCTCCCCACTGTCTACCACAAGGACATCCTCCTGTGCACAACAGGGATGTACTCACCACTGTGCACTGCAGGGACATACTTTGCATTGTCCACCACAGAATCATCCTTCCCACTGTTCACCAAAGTGAGATCCTCCTTGCTGTCCACCAAAGGAGCATCCTTACCACTGTCCACCACAGGATCCTCCTCACAACTGTCCACCACAGGGATGTCCTCCACACTGTATAAAACAGGGAAGTACTCTCCACTGTACAGCTCAGGGACATCCTCGTTACTTACCACCACAGAAACTTTCTCCCCAGTGTCCACCAGAGGGACATCCTCAACACTGTCTTCCAGAGTGATGTCCTCCCCTCTCTCCACCTCAGAAGCATCTTCCCCACTATCCACTACAGGGACGTCCATCAAATTTTCCACCACAGGGAGGTCATCTCCACTGTCCATCACAGGCATGTCCACCACACTGTCCACCACAGGAATGTCCTCTTCACTGTCTACCACAAAAACATCCAATCCACTGTCCACCACCAAAACATCCTTATCACTATCCATCACTGTGATTGTGGTGCACCACAGGAATATTCTTTCCAAAGTCCACAACAGAGATGTCCTTCCCACTGTAGACCACAGAGATGTCCTCCCTGCTGTCCACCACAGGGACATTCTTCCCACTTTCCACTACAGAAACTTCCTCCACACTATCCACCAAAGTGATGTCCTCCCCTCATTCTGCCACAGACATCCATCCCAGTATCCACAACAGAAGTGTCCTCCCCACTGTCCACCACAGGGAGGTCCTCCCAACTGTCCACCACAGGGACATCCTCCTCACTTTGCAAAACAGGGACATCCTCCTATGCACAAAAGGGATATCCTCAAAACTGTGCACCACAGGAATATTCTTTCCACTACCCACAACAGAGATACCATTCATACTGTAGACCACAGAGATGTCTTCCCTGCTGTTCACCACAGGGACATTTTTCTCCATTTCCACCACAGAAACATCCTCCCCAATGTCCACCAAAGGGAAGTCCTCCCCACATTCTACCAGAGACGTCCATCCCACTGTCCACAACAGAAAAGTTCTCCCACTGTCCACCACAGGTAGGTCCTCCCAACTGTCCACCACAGGGACATCCTTTCCACGGTCCACCAAACAGATATCCTTCTCACTGTCCACCACAGGGACATCCTCCTGTGCACTACAAGGACATCATTACCATTGTCCACAACATGGTTCTCCTCAACAATATGCACTACAGGGAAGTCCTCACTGCAGTCCACTACACAAATCCTCCGCACTCTAAACCACAGGGACATCCTACCCACTGTCCACCACAGGGAGGTCCTCCCCTCTGTCCACCACAGGCACATCCTTCAGCCTGTCCACCACAGTGATGTCCTATGCACTGTCCTCCAAAGGGATGCCCTTCCCACTGTTGACCACAAGGATGTCATTTCAAAGGTCCACCACAGGGAAGTCCTCTTCACTGTCCACCACAGTGATGTCCTTCCCACATTACACCACAGGGACATCCTCCTGTGCACAACAGGTATGTTCTTACCACTGTCTACAACAGAGATGTCTTCTGCACTACCCACTACAAGGATATCTTTCTCACTGTCCAACAAAGAGACATTCTCCTCTGCACAACAGGAGCGTTGTCCTTACTGTCCACAAGGCCGACATCCATACTGTTCACCACAGTAAAATTCTCTCCAATCTCCAACACAGAAACATCCTCCAAACTTTTCACAGCATAGATGTCCTCCCAACTATCAAACACAGCGAAGTCCTTCCCACTGTAAACAACAGGTACACCTTCCCTACTGTGCACCACAGGGACATCCTTCTGGGCACAACAGGAATGTCTTAATCACTGTCCACCACAAATATGTCCACCGTACTCTCCACCCTATGGACATCCTTCCGACTATGCACCACAGGGACATTCTCCAGTGCACCACAGTAACATCCTCCCAACTGTCCACCACCGGGATGTCCTCCCCAATGTCTACAACAGGGATGCCCTTCCAACTATTCACACCAGAAAGGTACTCCCCGCTGTCCACCAAGAGAATGTCCTTCCCACTGTTCACCTCAGTGATATCCTCTCCTCAGATCATAACAGGGATGTCCTTCCCACTGTCCACCACAAAGTTCCTCCCCAATTTCCACCACATGGTGTTTCTACCCACTGTCCATGAGAGGGACATGCTTCCCACTGTTCGCCACATGTAGGTCCTTCCCCATGTCCACACCATGGACATCCTTCCCACAATCCACAACATAAATGTACTCACCACTGTCCAACGCATGGGCCTTTTTCCCATGGTTAACCACAGAAAGTTCCTCTCTACTGTCCTCCACAGGGATGTCCTTACCACTGTCCAAAACAGTGACATCCTTTCCACTGTCCACAACAGGGATGTCGTTCCCACTGTCCACCACAGGAAGGTCCTCCCCAATGTCCACCACAGGGATATCCTTCCCACTGTCCACCTAAGTGACATCCTTCAATCTGTCCACAAGAGGGACATTTTTCCCACAGTTCACCACAAGGAGGTCTTTCCCAATGTCCATAACAGAGATGTTCTTCGCACAGTCCACAACATAAATGTCCTTCCCACTGTCCAACACAGGGACCTCCTTCCAACTGTCCACCATAGGAAGGTCCTCTCTACTGTCCATCAAAGTGATGTCCTTTCCACTGTCCACCACAGGGATGTACTCCCCACTGTCTAAAACAGGGATGTTATTTCCATTGTCCACCACAGGGACGTCCTCCCCAGTGTCCACCACAGGAATATACTACCCATGGTCCACCACAGGTATGTCCTACCCACTGTGTACCAAAGTGAGGTCCTCCCCAATCTCCACCACAAGTAGGTTCTCTCCACTGTCCACCACAGGGACGTCATTTCAAATGTCCACCACAGAAATATTATCCCCACTGTCCACAACAGGGATGTCCTTCCCACTGTCCACCAAAGATAGGTCCTTTCCACTGTCCACCACAGGGATGTCTTTCCCACTGTCCACCTAAGTGATGTCCTCCCCTCTGTCCACAAGAGGGACCTTCTACCCAGAGTTCACCACAAGGGGGTCTTTCACAATGTCCCAACAGAGATGTTCTTCCCACAGTCCACAACAGAAATATCCTCACCACTGTCCACTAAAGGAGGTCCTCCCAACTGTCCACCACAGGGATATCTTTCCATGGTCCACCAAAAGATGTCCTTCTCACTGTCCACCACAGGGACATCCTCCTGTGTACTACAAGAACATCATTACCACAGTCAACTACATAGTTGTCCTCAACAATATGCACTACAGGGAAGTCCTTATCACCATCCACCACACAAATATCCTTCACACTGTAAACCACAGGGACATCCTACACACTGTTTACAACAAGGAGGCCCTCCCCTCTGTCCACCACAGGGACATCCTTCTGCCTGTCCACCACAGTGATGTCCTCCCCACTGTCCTCCAAAGGGATGTCCTTCCCACTGTCGACCACACGACATCATTTCAATGGTCCACCACAGGGAAGTCCTGTTCACTGTGCACCACAGGGATGTCCTTCCCACTGTACACCAAAGGGATATCCTCCTGTGCACAACAGGGATGTTCTTACCACTGTCTACGATAGAGATGTCTTCTGCACTCCCCACTACGAGGACATCATTCTCACTGTCCACCAAAGAGACATTCTCTTGTGCACCACAGGAGCATTGTTCTTACTGTCCACAAGGCCTTCATCCACACTGTCCACCACACTGAAATCCTCTCAACTCTCCAACACAAGGACATCCTCCCAACTGTCCCCAACTCGGATGTCCTCCCAAATATCAAACACAGTGAAGTCCTTCCTACTGTAAACAACAGGGACATCCTCCCCACTGTGCACCACAGGGACATCCTCCTGTGCACCACAGGGATGTCCTAACCACTTTCCACCACAGAGATGTCCTCTGCACCCTCCACCATATGGACATCCTTCCACCTATGTACCACAGGGACATTCTCCAGTGCACCACAATAACATCCTCCCCACTGTCCATCAACGTGAAATCCTTCCCACTGTCCACCACCGTTATGTCCTCCCCAATGTCTACAACAGGGATGTCCTTCCCACTATTCACACCGGAAAGGTCCTCCCCACTGTCCACCAAGAGGACGTTCTTCCCGTTGTCCACCTCTGTGAAATCCTCTCCTCAGATCATAACAGGGATATCCTTCTCACTGTCCACCACAAGTAGGTCCTTCCCACTGTCCACCAGAGGCACAACCTTCCTACTGTCCACCACAAAGATGTCTTTCCCAATGTCCACAACAGGGACGTCCTCCCCACAGTCCACAACATATATGTCCTTCCTACTGTCCACCACAGGGAGCTCATTCCCACTGTCCACCACAGGGATGTCCTTTCCACTGTTCATCAAAGAGATTTCCTTCCCATTGTCAACCACAGGGACATGCTCCTGTGTACTACAAGGACATTCTTACCACTGTCCACAACATTGTTTTCCTCACCAATGTCCACAACAGAGACGTACTCACCACTGTCCACAATATGAATATCCCCCACACTGTAAACCACAGGGTCTACCTAAACCTAAGCTTTAGCTTCTTTATAAAATAAACAGAGTAATCTCTGCCTCAGAGGGCTGTTAACATAAAATGAAATCTCCGCCATGAATAGTATCTGTTCAGGTTGCTGGTAACAAAATATCATAAGCTGAGTAACATAAAAAAATACAGGTTTGTCTCTGTTGACTGAGAAGTCTACATTCAAGTCCCTGGAAGATTCAGGGATGGCATAGGCAGTTTGCTCCCATTTTTTAGAAGGTGGACAAGGCAGCTTTCTGGGGTCCTTTTAAAAAAAACTAATCCTATTCATGAATGCTCTATAACAGACCCCAGACCTTAGCACAGCTGACTCCATAATGGAAATGCCATTCAGGCTATAAAATTCAACATGTAGACAGCACCACCTGCCAAAACTAAAACAAAGACCTAATTCATCAAAGTCCATACAGTTCTGGGAAAAGTGTCAAAATGTACTAACCTTGCTTTTTGCGTCTGTAGTTCGCTCCTGGCTAACTGTTCCTGTTAACTGAAGCATGTAAACCCAGAATGTGGGTTTTGGGCTTAAAAGCTCATCCTGAGAAAAGCTTGGGGCTACACTGGGATCCAGAGCAGCCAGTGTAGTCACCAGCTGGCTAATAAAGGCTTTCTGCTGGCTTAAAGCTATGTCTAAGCAGTCTTCTCTGGTGGATGCTCTACAACAGGTTCCACTCTCATGATCAAACCCCAACACAATATTATCCTTTTGTTTTCATGCAAAAGATAAGAAAGGGATATAAGTTGGCATTGATATGGGGGCTTGATTTTAGCTGAAAGTAGACCCAAAGAAGCCCTAAGACAGACTCATTTCATTTGAGGGTTAGCTCAGGGAATACTCTGACATTACAGTCTCTCATTAGCAGAGCACAAAACCCCCCACCCACATTGAACCTCCAGAACCCCTCAAAACCAGATGCCTGGGATTTTCTGGTGGGCATATGTTAAGAAGTCAATAAAAGGAGGTCTCAGCACTTTGTTGTGAGTTAGCTGCACCATTCACCAAGACAACTCTAGAATGTTTGCTATGAGTATGTCCCTTATCATGGTTTTTCTTTTTAAAAAGCACAGAAAAAGTAAATGGTATTTCTAGAACCCAGGAACTTGGTTGTCTTTCCTTCCCCCCAAACCCCAATTTACTCCCCACATGAGAGTAATTGGATATGCATAGCTCAGAACTAGGAAGACACGGGAAGAATTAGAGATCAGAATTCTCAGAATCCTAGAGGAGCTATTTCTGACACAAGGTCCTAAAGATTTCCAAACAATGCTGAAAAGGGGTGTGCTCCTAAGGTGTCGTCGCATGATTAGATGCATGCGTGGTCCATATTATGCAGCCACACACTGATGAGGTCCGCTAACGGTTCCTTGTAGTTTTTGTCCCTTCTGTCAAGATTGGTAATTGTCACTGGCTTCATTTCTGCTTGCCCTGTGTGTGGTCATGGGTATTAATTAACTTCCATATCGGTTTGCATGAATATCCATCACAGCCCTGCTGCTGATCATGAAACTTCACAAGTTTATCCTTGAGAACATGGAATGCAGATCAAAGCAAGGCAAAGAAATATGGCTGGAGTGGTCTTGAGAAATCACAGTTCTGGTCACACCCTGGAAGGTGTGGGTAGGTCCACCTCCCACTGTCTCAGTCCCTGTCCCTACTCCTGAGGCTCCTCCCTCACAGCAAAGACCTACAGTTTTATGTGACCACCAGAGTTGCCATGTTGTTTGTGTAAGGGGAGGAGGGTGGCTTGCAGTTGGACAGAGGGTGGTTTCCCATTTGTGCAGCTCCTTCCCCTCTCCAAAATGCTGTTTTCTAGCTGTAAATGGAATAACATATTACCACTTTATGCTTCTAGACTTTTAGACATTGTAAACAAAGGCTAAATGGTGTGACTTCTCTTAAAAGCACTTTGGGCTTTAAAAATGTCTAGAGCATTTGGCCAGGTGATTCACTTTTGGAAATCCATCCTCAGAAAACATCTGAAATGACCTGAGCCAGCCAACACTTGCCAGCCTATTACTAGGCAGCAACCATTTTACCACATGGGCACATACACACATACACACACACACACACACACACACACACACACACACACGACTGCCACTGTCTTAATCTGCCCTTGCACCTCCAACACTCACCCCCTCACCTCATCTACTTCCTCTAGGGATCAGGGATTCCCCTCCCCCCAGTCTTTAGGAAAAGAAGCCAAACCAAATTGTGCAGAATCCCCTTTAACAGGGAAGAGAGAAATGAACATCCACCATGGAAGTAAGAAAAACCTGCTCCATGTTTACTAGAGAGAATCTGTTCACAGGACACATCTAATGTTCCAAGTTACGCACCCTATCTGTTCTTCCCTTCCTCCTTTTGCTCAGCTAGTTTACATTAAACACCTGTGGTGCAGCAGACGCCATCCTAGTTGGTGGGATCGTAGCATTTACACTTAGTTGGTGAGGTAATTGTTAAGCAGAACATTAAGAGGCTGAAGAGATGGCTCAGTGGACTCACAGAGGACTAGAGCTTAGGTCCCAGTGTAAGGCCCTCACAAATGTAGGACCTCACCCAAGCCTCGGGAATTCTCAGCCACCCATTAACTGCAAGACACCAAACTTCATGTAATCAGCAAGAGGCATATTTTAATCAGTATACTGAGGTCAAGACCCAGGACCCATTCAGGGGCAGTGGGGTCCAAACCCAGGGCTTTGGATACAGAATTTAAAGCAATTTAAACCTAAAACACAGCCTAAGCCACTACAGTATTCGTGGCTAGATAAAATAATTTCAGGGGTGAGAGACAAAGAAAAGGAAAAGGGGCCAAGCTCTTGATAATTCCAAACTTTAAAGGTTTAAAACAACAGAAGGAATGTCAAAAGAAGGAACCAAAGAAGCACCATCCACGAAGGTGGGAGAGAGCATTGTCTCAAGGGAGGGAACCAGGCCAAGAGCTGCCAAGAAACCAGCCTTGGTGTGCCAGTCCAACTGGAATGCGTTCAAGAATCAGGGACATGGGAAGGGAAGGGAAGGGACCAATGAAGACACAGTTTTATCATGAGGTTTCGGTGACAGGGAAACCATCTGAGACTGTCACTGGAGAATGAAGAGGTAGTTACTCAGAACGGGGACACATAGGACAGCAACTTGTTGGCACTGCAAGGGCAGCCCCAGGTCTAGATCCTGCTACGAGAGTGTTAAGTTTGAGCTGTAGATACCCAACAATCAGAAATTAACTTCATGCTCTAAATGAGCTCAGAAATTGATGGAGGTGAGTATTCTCAGTTTGAACTATTTTCCAGCATCCCCAAAGACTGGTGGCGTGCAATGGTTTATCATATTGCTCACGCACAAATCTGAATCCCACACACTACAAGGCAAGTGGGCAGGACTGAATTACATAGGTGGTAAATGAACTGGGCTGACTGCCCAGGGTCTATTCTCAATGTTGTTTGTCCAGTAATACCTGAAAACAGTATTCTAAGAACAAAAAGTGTGTTTCAAGAAGAAAGCCATCCTTTACGGTTGTAGCTGTAATGGGAGGAAGGCTGCAGAGAAGTAGAGATTTTAGAAAACTATGCAGGCAGTGAAAATATCCCTGTCAGAATGGCCTTCGGACAAGCACCTGGTGTACTTTCTTGGTTCATGATTGCTGTGGGAGGGTCCAGACCCCAGGATGTAGTAGAAAGCAAAACATGAGAAGCAGGCCAGTGAGCCTCATACCCCTGAGGCCTCTGCCTCAATGCCTGGCTCCAGGTTTTTTTTGTCCTGATCAACCTGGGTGATGGATCATAAGCTGTAAGTTGGAATTAACCCTTTCCTCTTCAAGTTGCTTTTTGTCAGTCTTGGGGGTTTTATTGCTTCGAAGAAACATCACAACCAAAAAAGTCAAGATAAGAAAAAAAAGGATTTAGATGACAGAGGTGCTGGTTAGTCAACAAAAGGATGGACTGGGTATTAGGACTATCTTGTACCTCACTGGTACAAATTGGCATAATTATGCTCTAATTGTATTTTGAGAGAAAAGTTTCCTTTTAACAGGAAGGGTGATGTGTAGGAGGAGCTAAGGTGGGAGGAGTACTGAGAGGAAGAAAAGGAGTAAGAAGAGGAGAAGAAGAAGGAGAGGAGAAGCTAGGTGATGAAAGAGAAATAGAGGGGGAGACAGGGAGGCAGATGTTCATGTATCTCCACAGGTCAAAGATAGTTGATATATCTAGGTTGGGTAGTGGGTTACACCTCTGATTGAACAATACCAAACTTATAAAGCCTATGATTAACATTTTTTTAAAAAATGTATAAATGTAAAAAGGAAAAGGGGGCATGGGATAGGGGTTTTCTAAGGGGGGGGGAGAATGGGGAAAGGGGATGGCATCTGAAGTGTAAATGAAAGATCTAATAAAAAAAAGAAAAAAAAGGATTTATGTGGCTTACACTTCCACATCCGTAGTCTATCACCAAAGGAAGTCAGGACAGGAACTCACACAGGGCAGGAACCTGGAGGCAGGAGCTGATGCAGAGGCCATGGAGGGGTACTGCTTACTGGCTTGCTCCCTGTGGCTTTGTTCAGCTTGCATTCTTGTAGAACCCAGGATAAGAAAGCCAGGGATGGCACTGCCCACAGTGAGCTGGGCCCTCCCATTAATCACTTATGGAGAAAAAGTCCTACAGCTGCATCTTATCGAGGCATCTTCTCAATTGAGGTTCCCTCCTTTCAGGTGGCTCTAGCTTGTGGCAAGTTGACATAAAACTATCCAACACAACTGACCCCTTGTTAACTTGACACATGAACATATTGTTGTTAATTTATAACCTGTCCTTTCTTATCCATTCCTAAGGTCACACATTAACATCAACATCACAACATAAAACATTTTGCAAACTTTAAAATTCCCACCATCTTTACAAATTGAAACACCTTAAAATTTGTCTCTAAAAAATCCAAGATGTCGCCTGGCAGTGGTGGCGCAAGCCTTTAATCGCAGGACTTGCGAGGCAGAGGCAGGCAGATTTCTGAGTTCAAGGCCAGCCTGGTCTACAGAGTGAGTTCCACGACAGCCAGGGCTACATAGAGAATCCCTGTCTCTAAGGTATATTCTTTTGTTTTAGGATGAAATATTCTATAGATGTCAGTTAAGTCCAATTGGTTTATAACTTCTGTTAGTTTCATTGTGTCTCGGTTTAGTTTCTGTTTCCATGATCTGTCCATAGCTGAGAGTGGGGTGTTGAAATCTCCCACTATTATTGTGTAGGGTGCAATGTATTCTTTAAGCTTTAGTAAAGTTTCTTTTATGTATGTGAGTGCTCTTGCATTTGGGGGCATAGATGTTCAGAATTGCAAGTTCCTCTTGGTACATTTTTCCTTTGATGAATATGAAGTGTCTTTATTTATCTTTTTTGATTACTTCTGGTTGAAAAATGATTTTTTTGATATTAGAATTGCTACTCCAGCTTGTTTCTTGTGATCATTTTCTTGGAAGATTGTTTTCCAACCTTTTACTCTGAGGTAGTGTCTGTGTTTCTCACAAAGGTGAGTTTCCTGAATGCAGCAAAATGTTGGGTCCTGCATACATATCCAGTCTGATAGTCCATGTCTTTTTATTGGAGAATTGAGTCCATTGATATTAAGAGATATTAAGGAGAAATGAATGTTGTTTCCTGCTATTTTTGTTATTGGCAGTGGAGATATGTTTGTGTAGCTACCTTCTTTTATGGCTTTTGGAAGATTACTTTCCTGCTTTTTCTAGGTTGTAGTTTCCCTCCTTGTGTTGGAGTTTTCCATCAATTATTCTTTGAAGTGCTGGATTTGTGTTGAGATACTGTGTAAATTTGGATTTGTCATGGAGTATTTTGGTTTCTCCATCAATAATGATTGACAGTTTTCCTGGGTATAGTAGTCTGGGCTGACATTTATGTTCTTTTAGGGTCTGTATGATATCTATCAGTCCAGGATCTTCTGGCTTTTATGGTCTCTGGTGAGAAGTCTGGTGTAATTCTTATAGGTCTGCCTTTATATGTTACTTTGCCTTGTGTAGGATCCCTTACTCTCTCTCACCTTACTCTGTACTCAAAATCCCATCAAAAGCAAGATGATTCAATCCTCCCATATTCTTCTGAGCTTCATAGTTTCATGTCAACTTGCCACAGTTAAAGTCATCTGGAAAGATAGAGCCTCAGTTGAAAAAATGCCTTCATTAAGATTCAGCTGTAGGGGGATTCCACGTGAGACATTCTGGAGGCTCCATGGATCCCACAACCAGCATTAGCACTCCCCTTCCAGCCCTCCCCCAGATCTGAGGCCTGGACGAGACCTCTGCCGGGTCTGCTGTGTGTGGACCCCAGATTCTGCCTGAGACATTCTGGAGGCTTCATGGATCCCACAGCCAGCATTATGCAGGAAGACCCACATACTACCCTAAGCCCATAGCTGGGTGCTGGGAACTCTCAGATTTCAGCAGATACCCCCCCTCCCCACCCCTGTGGAGTAGCACTCCCTTCCAGACCTCTCCTGGATCTGAGGCCTGGACCAGACATCTGCCGGTTCTGCTGTTGTGTGGACCCCGGATTCCGCCTGAGATATACTGAAAGGTCCACTCAACCCAGAGCCACAGAGGAACTACTGAACTCAGAGTGTCAGACAACATATCGTGAGATATCCTAGAGGAGACACTGCACCCAGAACAGCAGACACCTGGCTGGACTGCTACCTTGGAGGTACCAAATCCTGAGGCATCCTAGAGGTACCACTGTAATCAGTACAGCTGGAAAAGATCACAGAGATATCTGGAACCCTAGGAGATCAGACACAAGCCAGATAACTGGAAAGGCAGGCTTCAGTCAGAGACAGCAAGTACAGGCAGCCTATAAATAATAACCCTAAGCTTCCTTGCAAAACAGGGAGTTTGGTAAATGGAGAATCGTTTTAACTGTGTGAACATTACAGCTTCAAACCATTGGCTTCAAATCATATTTATTTTGTATTCTTTCAGGCCAAGCTGAAAAAAAATGCTAATCTAACCCAGTTCAAAAAAACACGGAGGACAAAGATTTCACTTGAAATGGGATCATTTTTATTCCTGTCTTCTTCTGTCTTCACTCTCTGGATGCCCTTTTGTTTTCTCCTCTCTATGTGAACTTCTGTCCTCTCATCTCTGTGGATGCCCTTATGTTCTCTCCTCTCTCTGGATGAATTTCTGACTTCTACTATCTCTGGATGCCCTTCTGAACTTTCCTCTCCATGGATGCCCTTCTGATCTCTCCTCTCTCTGGATGCCCTTCTGTTCTCTCCTCTCTCTAGATGCCCTTCTGTCTTTTCCTCTCTCTGGATGGCTTTCTGTTCTCTCCACTCTATGGATTCCCTTCTGTCTTCTTCTCTCTCTGGATGTTGATTTATCCTCTCCTCTCTCTGGATGCCCTTCTGTCTTCTCCTCTCTCTGGATGCGTTTCTGTTCTATCCTCTCTCTGGATACCCTTCTGTTCTTTTCTCTCTATGGATTCGCTCTATCTTCTCCTTCTCTGGATGCCCTTATGTTCTCTCCTCTTTCTGGATGCCCTTCTAGTCTCTCCTCTATCTAGACACCCTTCTGTCTTCTCCTCCGTCTGTATGGCCTTCTGTACTATGTTATGTGAATGCCCTTCTTTCCTCTCCTCTCGCTGGATGCCCTATTACTCTGTCTTCTCTCGGAAGGAAATTCTGTCTCCTCCTCTCTCTGGATGCCCTTCTGTCTTCTACTCTCTCTGGATGCCCTTTGTTCTCTCCTCTCTCAGGATGCCCTTCTTCCCTCTACTCTCTCTGGATGACCTTCTGTCTTCTCCTACATCTGGATGTCCTTCTGTCCTCTCCTACATCTGGAAGCCCTTCTGTCTTCTCCTCTCTCGCAATGCCCTTCTGTTCTCTCCTCTTTCCAGATGCCCTTCTGTCTTCTCCTCTCTCTAGATGCCCTTCTTTTCTCTCCTCATTCCGGATGCCCTTCTGTCTTCTCCTCTCTTTGGATGCTGTTCTGCCCTCTCCTCTCTCTGGATTCCGTTCTTTTCTCTCCTCTCAGTGGATTCCCTTCTCTTCTTCACTTTCGGGATGCCCTTCTGTCCTCTCCTCTCTGGATGCCCTTATGTCTTCTCCTCTCTCCAAATGCCCTTCTGTTCTCTCCTCTCTCGGGATTCCCTTCTGTCTTCTCCTCCTTCTGGATGCACTTCTCTCTTCTGGTCTCTCTGGATGCCCTTCTGTTCTCTCCTCTCCCTGGATGCCCTTCTGTTCTCTTCTCTTTCCAGATGCTCTTCTGTCCTCCCCTCTCTGGATGCCATTCTGTCTTTTCCTCTCTCCCAATATGCTTCTCTTCTCTCCTCACTCTAGATTCCCTTCTGTCTTCTCCTCCTTCTGGATGCCCTTCTGTTCTCTCCTGTCTCTGGATGCACTTTTGTCTTCTCCTCTCTCCCAATGCTCTTCTGTTCTCTCCTTTCTCTGAATGCCCTTCTGTTTTCTCTTCTCTCTGGATGCCCTTCTGCTCTCTCCTCTCTCTGAATGCCCTTCTTTTCTCTCCTCATTCCGGATATCCTTCTGTCTTCTCCTCTCTTTGGATGCCCTTCTGGTCTCTCCTCTCTCTGAATTCCATTCTGTTCTCTCCTCTTCCTGGATGCCCTTCTGTTCTCTTCACTTTCGGGATGCCCTTCTGTCCTCTCCTCTCTGGATGCCCTTCTGTCATCTCCTCTCTCCAAATGCCCTTCTGTTCTCTCCTCTCTAGGGATTCCCTTCTGTCTTCTCCTACTTCAGGATGCACTTCTCTCTTCTCCTCTCTCTTGATGCCCTTCTGTTCTCTCCTCTTTCCAGATGCCCTTCTATTTTCTCCTCTCCCTGGATGCCCTTTCTGCTCTCTTCTCTCCCTGGATGCCCTTCTGTTCTCTTCACTTTCTCGATGCCCTTCTGTCCTCTCTGGGTGCCCATCTGTCCTCTCCTCTCTCCGAATGCCCTTCTGTTTTCTCCTCTCTCGGGATTCCCTTCTGTCTTCTCCTCCTTCTGGATGCACTTCTCTCTTCTCCTCTCTCTGGATGCCCTTCTGTTATCTTCTCTTTCCGGATGCCCTTCTATTTTCTCCTCTCCCTGGATGCCCTTCTGCTCTCTCCTCTCTCTGAATGCCCTTTTATTCTCTCCTCATTTTGGATGCCCTTCTGTCTTCTCCTCTCTCTGGATGCCCGAAAATTTTCTCCTCACTCTGGATATCCTTCTGTCTTCTCTTTTCTCCAGATGCCATTCTGCTCTCTCCTCTCACTGGATGCAATTCTGTCTTCTCCTCTCTCTGGATGCCCTTCTATCTTCTTCTCTCTCCAGATATCTTACAGTCCTCTTCTCTCTCTGGATGTTGTTCAGTCTTCTGCTCTCTGTGGATGTGCTTTTGTTGTCTCTTCTTTCTGGATTCTCTAATGTTCTCTCATCTCTCTAGATGTTCTTCTGTTCTCTCTTCTCTCGGGATGTCCTTATGTCCTCTCCTCTCTCTGGATGCCCTTCTGTCTTCTCCTCCTTCTGGATGCACTTCTCTCTTCTCCTTTCTCTGGATGCCCTTCTGTTCTCTCCTCTCTCTGGATGCCCTTGTGTCCTCTTCTCTCTCTGGATGATTTTCTGTTCCCTCCTCCCTCTGGATGCTCTTCTGTTCTCTTCTCTTTCTGGATGCTCTTCTGTCCTCTCCTCTCTGGATGCCCTTCTGTCTTCTCCTCTCTCCGGATGCCCTTCTGTTCTCTCCTCTCTCTGGATGCCCTTCTGTCCTCTCCTCTCTGGATGCCCTTCTGTCTTCTCCTCTCTCCGGATGCCCTTCTGTTCTCTCCTCTCTCTGGATGCCCTTCTGTTTTCTCCTCTCTCTGGATGCCCTTTTGTCCTCTCCTCTCTATGGATACACATCTGTTCTCTACTCTCTCTGGATGCCCTTCTGTCCTCTCCTCTCTCTGGATGCCCGTATGTCCTCTCCTCTCTGTGGATGCCCTTCTCTTCTCTACTCTCTCTGGATTCCTTTTTTGTCTTCTCCTATCTCTGGGTGCCCTTTTCTTCTCTTCTCTCACCAGATGCCCTTCAGTCTTCTGCTCTCTCTGGATGGGCTTCTGTTTTCTCCTATTTCTGGATTCTCTAATGTTCTCTCATCTTTCAGGATGTGCTTCTGTTCTTTCTTCTCACGGGATGTAATTATGTCCTATCATCTCTCTGGATGTCCTCCTGTCCTCTCCTCTCTATGGATACTCTTCTGTTCTCTCCTCTCTCTGGATGCCCTTCTGTTCTCTCCTCTCTCTGGATGCCTTTGTGTCCTCTTCTTTCTCTGGATGCCCTTCTGTCTTCTCCTCTCTCCGGATGCCCTTCGGCTGTATCCTCTCTCTAGATGCCCTTCTGTTCTCTCCCCTCTTCGGATGCCCTTCTGTTTTCTCCTCTCTCTGAATGACCTTCTGGTCTCTCCTCTCTCTGGATGCCTTTCTGTCCTCTCCTCTCTCTGGATGCCCTTCTGTCCTCTCCTCTGTCTGGATGCCCTTCTGTTCTCCACTCTCTCTGGATTCCCTTTATGTCTTCTCCTCTCTCTGGATGATCTTCTCTTCTCTCCTCTCTCTAGATGCCCTTCTGTCCTCTATTCTCTCTGGATGCCTTTCTTTTCTCTTGTCTCTCTGGATGCCCTTCTGTGCTCTCTGTTCTCTGGATGCCCTTCTTTCCTCTCCTCTCTCTGGATCACCTTCTGTCTTCTCCTCTCTAACTATTCCCTTCTGTTCTCTGGTCTCTCCCAATGCTCTTCTGTCTTCTCCTCTCTCTGGATGCCCGACAATTTTCTCCTCACTCTTGATATCCTTCTGTTTTCTCTTCTCTCTATGTGCCCTTCTGTTCTCTCCTCTCACTCGGTGCCATTCTGTCCTCTCCTCTCTCTGGATGCCCTTCTGTCTTCTTCTCTCTCCTGATGCCCTTCAGTCCTCTGCTCTCTCTGGATTGGCTTCTGTATTCTCCTCTTTCTGCATTCTCTAATGTTGTTTCATTTCTCTGGATGAGTTTCTGTTCTCTGTTCTCTCAAGATGTCCTTCTGTCCTCGCCTCACTCTGGATGCCCTTCTGTATTCTCCTTTCTCTGGATGCCCTTCTGTTCTCTCCTCTCTCTGGATGCCCTTTTGTCCTCTCCTTTCTAGGGATACCTTTCTGTTTTCTCCTATCCCTTGAAGCCCTTCTGTTCTCTCCTCTCTCTGGATGCCCTTCTGACTTCTCCTCTCTCTGGATGCCCTTTAGCTCTCTCCTCTCTCTAGATACCCTTCTGTTCTCTCCTCTCCCCGGATGCCCTTCTATCTTTTCCTCTCTCTGGATGGCCTTTTGTTCTCTCCTCTCTCAAGATGCCCTTCTGTCTTCTCTTCTCTCTGGATGCCCTTCTTCCCACTACTCTCTCTGGAAGCCCTTCTTTCTTCTCCTCAGTCTGGATGCCCTCTGTCCTCTCCACTCTCTGGATGCCCTTCTTTTCTCTCTTCATTCCGGATGCCCTTCTGTATTCTCCTATTTTGGATGCCCTTCCTCTCTCTCCTCTCTCTGGATTCCATTCTGTTCTCTCCTTTCCCTGGATGCCCTTCTCTTCTCTTCTCTTCCAGGACGCCCTTCTGTCCTCTCATCTCCGGATGCCCTTCTGTCTTCTTCTATCTCCGAATGCCCTTCTGTTCTCTCCTCTCTGGGGATTCCCTAGTGTCTTCTCCTCCTTCTGGATGCCCTTCTGTTGTCTCCTCTTTCTGGATGCCCTTCTGTTCTCTCCTCTCTCCGGATGCCCTTCTGTCTTCTACTTTCTCTGTATGCCCTTCTGCTCTCTCCTCTCTCTGGATTCCCTTCTGTTCTCTCCTCTCTCGGGATTCCCTTCTGTCTTCTCCTCTCTCTGGATCCCCTCCTGTTCTCTCCTCTCTATGGATTCCCTGCTGTATTCTCCTATCTCAGGATTCCCTTCTGTTCTTTTCTCTCCCTGGATGCCCTTCTGACCTCTCATCTCTCAGGATGCCTCTCTGTCCCCTTCTAGATGTAGATGCCATCTCTCTTCTCCTCTTTCCAGATGCCCTTCTGTTCTCTACTCTCTCTGGAAGCCCTTCTGTCTTCTCTGCTCTCTGGATGGCCTTTTGTTCTCTCCTCTCTCTAGTTGCCCTTTTGTTTTCTCCTCTATCTATATGCCCTTCTGTCTTCTCCTCACTCTGTAAGGCCTTTTTTACTCTTTTCTATAAATGCCCTTTGTCCTTCTCCTCTCTATGGATGCCCTTCTGTTCTCTCTTCTGTGTGGGAGACATTCTGTCCTCTCTTCTCTCTGGATGCCGTTCTGTCCTCTCTTATCTCCTGATGCCCTTCTGTTTTCTCCTCTTTCTGGATACACTTCTGTTCTCTGCTCTCTCTTCATGTCCTTCTGTCCTCTATTCTCTCTGGATGCTTTTATGTTCTCTCCTTTCTCTGGATTTTCTTCTGTCTTCTTCGCTCTCTGGACACCATTCTATTCTCTACTCACTCTGGATGACCTTCTGTCTTCTCTGCTCTCTGGATGCTCTTCTGTTTTTTTTCTCTCTGTGGATGTGTTTCTGTTTTCTCCTCTCTCTGGATGCACTTGTGTTCTCTCCTCTCTCTGGATGCCCTTCTGAACTCTTCTTTCCATGGATGCCCTTCTGTCTTCTCCTCTCTCTGTATGCCCTTTCGTTCTCTCCACTCTCTGTATTGGCTTTTTAATTTCTCCTCTCTCTGGATTCCCTTCTGTCATCTCCTCTCTTCGGATGCCCTTCTGTATTCTCCTATCTCCTGATGCCCTTCTCTTCTCTCCTTTCTTCAGATGCCCTTCTGTCTTCTTCTCTCTCTGGATGCCATACAATACTCTCCTCACTCTAGATTCTCTTCTGTCTTCTTTTTGCTCTGGATGCCCTTCTGTTCTCACCTCTTTTTGGATGCCCTTCTGTTCTGTCATCTATCTAGATGCCCTTTTGTCTTCTCCTCTCCCGGTATGGCATTCTGTACTTTTTTCTGTGGGTGCGCTACTATCCTGTCCTCTCTCTGAATACCCTTCTGCCTTCTCTGCTCTCTGGATGCCCTTCAGTTCTCACCTCTATGTGGATGCCCTTCTGATCTCTAGGATCTCTGGATGCCGTTATGTTCTCTCCTCTCTCTAGATGCCCTTCTTTCTTCTCCTCTCTCTGAATGGCTTTCTGTTCTCTCCTCTGTCTGGATCCCTTCTGTCCTCTCCTCCCTCTGGATGCCCTTCTGTCTTCTCCTATCTCACGATGGCCTTCTGTCTTCTCCTATTTCTGAATGCCCTTCTGTTCTCTGCTCTCTGTGGATGCCCTTCTGTCCTCTCCTCTCTGTGGATGTCCTTCTGTCTTCTCTTCTCTCATGATGCCCATCTGTCCTCTTCTCCATCTGGATGCCTTCTCTCTTCTCGTTGTTCCAGATGTGCTTCTGTGCTCTACTCCCTCTGGAAGCACTTCTATCTTCTCCTCTCTCTGGATGCCCTTCTGTTCTCTCCTCTTTCTGGATGCCCATCTGCTCTCTCCTCTCTCTGGATGTGCTTCTGTCTTCTCCTCTCTCTGAATGCCCTTCTGCTCTCTCCTATCCCTGGATGACCTTCTGTTCCCTCCTCTCTCTGGATGCCCTTTTGTCCTCTCCTCTCTGTGGATTCCCTTCTGTTCTCTCATCTCTCTGGATTCGCTTTTTTTCTCGTCTCTCTGGATTCCCTTCTCTTCTCTCCTCTCTCTAGATGCCATTCTGTCTTATATTCTCTCTGGATGCCTTTCTGTTCTCTTGTCTCTCTGGATGGCCTTCTGTGCTCTCCTCTCTCTAGATGCCCTTCTGTTCTCTCCTCTCTCTGGATGCCCTTCTGTCTTCTCATTTCTCCCTATGCCCTTCTTTTCTCTAGTCTCTCCAGATGCCCTTCTGTTTTCTCCTCTCTCTGGATGCCTGACAATTTTCTCCTCACTCTGGATAACCTTATGTCTTCTCCTGTCTACCTATGCCCTTCTGTTCTCTCCTCTCTCTGGCTTCCCTTCTGTCTTCTCTTTCGCCTGGATGCCCTTCTGTTCTCTCCTCTCTCTGGATGCCCTTCTGTCTTCTCCTCTCTCTGGATGTCCTTCTGCTCTCTCCTCTCTCTGGATGCCATTCTGTTCTCTCCTCTTTGGAATCCCTTCTGTTCTCTCTTCTCTCTGGATTCCCTTTTTGTCTTCTCCTCTCTCTGGATGCCATTCTCTTCTCTCCTCTCTCTAGATGCCCTTCTGTCCTCTATTCTCTCTGGATGCCCTTCTGTACTCTTGTCTCTCTGGATGCCCTTCTGCTCTCTCCTCTCTCTGGATGTGCTTCAGTCTTATCCTCTCTCTGAATGCCCTTCTGCTCTCTCCTATCCCTGGATGACCTTCTGTTCCCTCCTCTCTCTGGATGCCCTTTTGTCCTCTCCTCTCTGTGGATTCCCTTCTGTTCTCTCATACTCTGGATTCCCGTTTTTCTCTTGTCTCTCTGGATTCCCTTTTCTTCTCTCCTCTTTCTAGATGCCCTTCTGTCCTCTATTCTCTCTGGATGCCTTTCTGTTCTCTTGTCTCTCTGGATGGCCTTCTGTGCTCTCCTCTCTCTAGATGCCCTTCTGTTCTCTCCTCTCTCTGGATGCCCTTCTGTCTTCTTGTTTCTCCCTATGCCCTTATTTTCTCTCGTCTCTCCAGATGCCCTTCTGTTTTCTCCTCTCTCTGGATGCCTGACAATTTTCTCCTCACTCTGGATAACCTTATGTCTTCTCCTATCTCCCTATGCCCTTCTGTTCTCTCCTCTCTCTGGCTTCCCTTCTGTCTTCTCCTTCGCCTGGATGCCCTTCTGTTCTCTCCTCTCTCTGGATGCCCTTCTGTCTTCTCCTCTCTCTGGATGCCCTTCTGCTCTCTCCTCTCTCTGGATGCCATTCTGTTCTCTCCTCTTTGGAATCCCTTCTGTTCTCTCTTCTCTCTGGATTCCCTTTTTGTCTTCTCCTCTCTCTGGATGTCATTCTCTTCTCTCCTCTCTCTAGATGCCCTTCTGTCCTCTATTCTCTCTGGATGCCCTTCTGTACTCTCGTCTCTCTGGATGCCCTTCTGTTTTCTCCTCTCTCTGGATGTCCTTCTGTCTTCTCCACTCTCTGGATGCCCTTCTGCTCTCTCCTCTCTCTGGATATGCTTCTGTCTTCTCCTCTCTCTGAATGCCCTTCTGCTCTCTCCTATCCCTGGATGACCTTCTGTTCCCTCCTCTCTCTGGATGCCCTTTTGTCTTCTCCTCTCTGTGGATTCCCTTCTGTTCTCTCATACTCTGGATTCCCGTTTTTCTCTCGTCTCTCTGGATTCCCTTCTCTTCTCTCCTCTTTCTAGATGCCCTTCTGTCCTCTATTCTCTCTGGATGCCTTTCTGTTCTCTTGTCTCTCTGGATGCCCTTCTGTGCTCTCCTCTCTCTAGATGCCCTTCTGTTCTCTCCTCTCTCTGGATGCCCTTCTGTCTTCTCGTTTCTCCCTATGCCCTTATTTTCTCTCGTCTCTCCAGATGCCCTTCTGTTTTCTCCTCTCTCTGGATGCCCGACAATTTTCTCCTCACTCTGGATAACCTTATGTCTTCTCCTCTCTCCCTATGCCCTTCTGTTCTCTCCTCTCTCAGGCTTCCCTTCTATCTTCTCCTTCCTCTGGACGCCCTTCTGTTCTCTCCTCTCTCTGGATGCCCTTCTGTCTTCTCCTCTCTCTGGATGCCCTTCTGCTCTCTCCTCTCTTTGGATGCCCTTCTCTTCTCTCCTCTCTCTGGAATCCCTTCTGTTCTCTCTTCTCTCTGGATTCCATTTTTGTCTTCTCCTCTCTCTGGATGCCCTTCTCTTCTCTCCTCTATCTAGATGCCCTTCTGTCCTCTATTCTCTCTGGATGGCTTTCTTTTCTCTTGTCTCTCTAGATGCCCTTCTGTGCTCTCCTCTGTCTGGATGTCCTTCGTTTGGCTCCTCTCTCTGGATACCCTTCTGTCTTCTCCTCTTTACCTATTCCCTTCTGTTCTCTAATCTCTCCCGATGCCCTTCTGTCTTCTCCTCTTTCTGGATGCCGGACAATTTTCTTCTCACTCTAGATATCCTTCTGTCTTCTATTCTCTCTAGATGCCCTTCTGTTCTCTTTTCTCACTCGGTGCCATTCTGTCCTCTCCTCCCTCTGGATGATCTTCTGTCTTCTTCTCTCTCTGGATGCCCTTCAGTCCTCTGCTCTCTCTGAATTGGCTTCTGGATTTTCCTCTTTCTGGATTCTCTAATGTTCTCTCATTTCTCTGGATGAATTTCTGTTCTCTCTTCTCTCAGGATGTCCTTCTGTCCTCTCCTCTCTCTGGATGTCCTTCTGGCTTCTCCTTTCTCTGGTGCCCTTCCGTTCTCTCCTCTTTCTGGATGCCCTTGTGTCGTCTCCTCTCTCCGTATGCCCTTCTTTCTTCTCCTCTCTCTGGATGCCCTTCTGTATTCTCCACTCTCTGGATGCTTTTCTGCTCTCTCCTCTCTCTGGATGCCCTTCTGCTCTATCCTCTCTCAGGATGCCCTTCTGTTTTCTTCTCTCTCTGTATGCCCTTCTGCTCTCTCCTATACCTGGATGGCCTTCTGTTCCCTCCTCTCTCATGATGCCCTACTTTCTTCTCCTCCCTCTGGATGCCGTTCTTCTCTCTCCTGTCTCTGGATGTCCTTATGTTCTCTCCTCTATCTGGGTACCCTTCTGTATTCTCCTCCCTCTGGGTGCCTTTCTGTTCTCTCCTCTCTCTGGATGCCCTTCTGTATTCTCCTCTCGCTTGATGCCCTTCTGTACTCTCTTCTCTCTGCAAGCCCTTCTGTCTTCTTCTCTCTCTGGCTGCTCTACTCTTCTCTCCTCTCTCTGGATGCCCTTTTGTTCTCTCCTCTCTACATGAACTTCTATCCACTCATCTCGCTGTATGCCCTTGTATTCCCTCCTCTCTCATGATGCCCTAATGTCTTCTCCTCTCTCTGGATGCCCTTCTCTATTCTCCAGTCTCTGGATGCCCTTATGCTCTCTGCATTCTCTGAATGCCCTTCTGTTCCCTCCTCTCTCATGATGCCCTAATGTCGTCTCCTCTCTCTGGATGCCCTTCTCTATTCTCCAGTCTCTGGATGCCCTTATGCTCTCTGCATTCTCTGAATGCCCTTCTGTTCCCTCCTCTCTCATGATGCCCTACTGTCTTCTCCTCTCTCTGGATGCCCTTCTGCTCTCTCCTCTCTCTGGATGTCCTTTTGTTTTCTCCTCTCTCTCTATGCCCTTCTGCTCTCTCCTATCCCTGGATGGCCTTCTGTTCCCTCCTCTCTCATGATGCCCTATTGTTCTCTCCTCTCTCTGGGTTCCCTTCTGTATTCTCCTTTCTCTGGATGCCTTTCTATTCTCTCCTCCCTCTGGATGCCCTACTGTATTCTCTTCTTTCTTGATGCCCTTCTGTCCTCTCTTCTCTCTGCATGCCCTTCTGTCTTTTTCTCCCTCTGGATGCTCTACTCTTCTCTCCTCTCTCTGGATGCCCTTTTGTTTTCTCCTCTCTACATGAACTTCTGTCCACTCATCTCTCTGGATGCCCTTATGTTCTCTCCTCTCTCTGGATGCCTTTCTGTCTTTTCTGCTCTCTAGATGCCCTTCTGAACTCTCTTCTCTCCGGATGCCCTTCTGTCTTCTCTTCTCTCTGGATGCCCTTCTGCTCTCATCTCTCTCTCTGGATGCCCATCTTCACTTTCCTCTATCTGGATGCCCTTCTGTACTCTGCTCTCTCTGGATGCCGTTTTGTCCTCTCCTCTCTGTGGATGCACGTCTGTTCTCTCCTCTCTCTGGATTCCCTTTTTTTCCTCATCTCTCTGGATTCACTTCTCTTCTCTCCTCTCTCTAGATGCCCTTCTGTCCTTTATTCTCTCTGGATGCAGTTCTTTTCTCTTGTCTCTCTGGATGCCCTTCTGTGCTCTCCTCTCTCTGGATGCCCTTCTGTTATCTCCTCTCTCAGGATGCCCTTCTGTCTTCTCCTTTCTCCCTATGCCCTTCTTTTCACTCGTCTCTCCCGATGCCCTTCTGTTCTCTCCTCTCTCTGGAACCCCTTCTGTCTTCTTCTCTCTCTGGATTCCCTTCTGCTCTCTCCTCTCTCTGGATGCTCTTCTGTTCTCTCCTCTCTCTGGAATCCCTTCTGTTCTCTCCTCTCTCTAGATGCCCTTCTGTCTTTTACTCCCTCTGGATCGCTTTCTGTTCTCTCCTCTCTCTGGATCCCTTCTGTATTCTCCTCTCTCAGGATTCCCTTCTTCATACTCCTCTCTCTGGAAGCCCTTCTCTTCTCTCCTCTCTCTGGATGACCTTCGGTCATCTACACTCTCTGGATGCCCTTCTGTTCTCTCCTCTCTCTGGATCCTCTTCTGTCTTCTCCTCTAAACCTATTCCCTTCTGTTCTCTGGTCTCTCCCAATGCCCTTCTAACTTCTCCTCTCTCTGGATGCCTGACAATTTTCTCCTCACTCTAGATATCCTTCTGTCTTCTCTTCTGTCTAGATGCCCTTCTGTTCTCTCCTCTCACTTGGTGCCATTCTGTGCTCTCCTTTCTCTGTATGCCCTTCTGTCTTCTTCTCTCTCCAAATTCCCTTCAGTCCTCTGCTCTCTTTGGATTGGCTTCTGTATTCTCCTCTTTCTGGATTCTTTAATGTTCTCTCATCTCTCTGGATGTGCTTCTGTTCTCTCTTCTCTCAGTATGTTCTTATGTCCTCTCCTCTCTCTGGATGTCCTTCTGTCTTCTTCTTTCTCTGGATGCCATTCCGTTCTCTCCTCTCGCTGGATGCCCTTGTGTCCTCTCCTCTTTCCGGATGCCCGTCTGTCTTCTTCTCTATCTTGATGCCCTTCTATTCCCTCCTCTCTCATGATATTCTACTGTCTTCTCCTCTCTCTGGATGCCCTTCTGTCTTCTCCTCTCTCTTGATGCCCTTCTGTTATCTCCTCTTTCTGGATACCCTTCTGTTCTCTCCTCTCTCCAGATGCCTTTTTGTCTTCTCCTCTCTCTGGATGCCCTTCTGTTCTCTCCTCTCTCTGGATGCCCTTCTGTCTTCTCCTCTCTCTGGATTCCCTTCTTCTCTCTCCCATCTCTGGATGCCCTTCTGCTCCCTCCTCTCTCAGGATGCCCTACTGTCTTCTCTCTCTGGATGCCCTTCTGCTCTCTCCTCTCTCTGGATTCCCTTTTGTCTTCTCCTCTCTCTGTATTCCCTTCTGCTCTCTTCTATCCCTGGATGCACTTCTGTTCCCTCCTCTCTCAGGATGCCCTACTGTCTTCTCCTCTCTCTGGATGCCCTTTTGCTCTCTCCTCTCTCTGGATGCCCTTTTGATGCCTCCTCTCTCATGATGCCATACAGACTTCTCCACTCTCTGGATGCCCTTCTGCTCTCTCCTCTTTCTGGATGCCCTTCTGTGTTCTTCTTTCTCTGGATGCCCTTCTGCTCTCTCCTCTCTCTGGATGCCCTTTTGTTCCCTCCTCTCTCATGATGCCTTAATTTCTACTCCTCACTCTGGATGCCCTTCTGCTCTCTCCTCTCCCTGGATGCCCTTCTGTCTTCTCCTCTCTCTTGATTCCCTTCTGTTCTCTCATCTTTCTGTATGCCCTTCTGTTCTCTCCTCTCTCCAGATGCCCTTCTGTCTTCTCTTCTCTCTGGATCCCCTTCTGCTCTCTCCTTTCTCTGGATGCCTTTCTGTTCTCTCTTCTCTCTGGATGCCTTTCTGTCTTCTCCTCTCTCGATGCCCTTCTGTTCTCTCCTCTTTCTGGATGCCCTTCTGTTCTCTCCTCTCTGCAGATGCCCTTCTGTCTTCTCTTCTCTCTGGATCTCCTTCTCCTCTTGCCTCTCTCTGGATGCCCTTCTGTTCTCTCCTCTCTCTGGATGCCCTTCTGTTCTCTCCCCTCTCTGAATGCCCTTCTCTTCCCTCCTCTCTCATGATGCCCTACTGTCTTCTCCTCTCTCTGTATGCCCTTTTGCTCTTTCCTCTCTGTGGATGCCCTTCTGTTTTCTTCTCTCTCTGTGTGCCCTTCTGCTCTCCCCTCTCTCTGGATGCCCTTCTGTCTTCTTCTCTCTCTGGATGCCCTTCTGCTCTCCCCTCTCTCTGGATGCCCTTCTGCTCTCTCTTCTCTCTGGATGTCCTTATGTTCTCTCCTCTCTCTGGGTGCCCTTCTGTATTCTCCTCCCTCTGGATGCCTTTCTGTTCTACCCTCCCTCTGTATGCCCTTCTGTATTCTCCTCTCTCTCTTGATGCCCTTCTGTCCTCTCTTCTCTCTGCATGCCCTTCTGTCTTCTTCTCTTTCTGGATGCCCTTCTCTTCTCTACTCTCTCTCGATGCCCTTCTGTTCTCTCCTCATTCTGGATGCCCTTCTGTCTTCTCCTCTCTCTGGATTCCCTTCTGCTATCTCCCCTCTCTGTATGCCCTTCTGTTCCCTCCTCTCTCATGATGCCCTACTGTCTTCTCCTCTCTCTGGATGCCCTTTTGCTCTCTCCTTTCTGTGAATGCCCTTCTGTTTTTCCTCTCTCTGTATACCCTTCTGTTCTCCCCTCTCTCTGGATGCCCTTCTGTTCCCTCCTCTCTCATGATGCCCTACTGTCTTCTCCTCTCCCTGGATGCCCTTCTGCTCTCTCCTCTCTCTGGATGTCCTTATGTTCTCTCCTCTCTCTGGGTGCCCTTCTGTACTCTCCTCTCTCTGGATGCCTTTGTGTTCTCTCCTTCCTCTGTATGCCCTTCTGTATTCTCCTCTCTCTTGATGCCCTTCTGTCCTCTCTTCTCTCTGCATGCCCTTGTGTCTTCTTCTCTTTCTGGATGCCCTCCTCTTCTCTACTATCTTTGGATGCCCTTTTTTTCTCTCCTCTCTACATGAACTTCTTTCCACTCAACTCTCTGGATGCCCTTATGCTCTCTCCTCACTCTGGATGCCTTTCTGTCTTCTGTGCTCTCTGGATGCCCTTCTGAACTCTCCTCTTTACAGATGCCCTTCTGTCTTCTCCTCTCTCTGGATGCCCTTCTGCTCTCACCGCTCTCTGGATGCCCTTCTTCACTCGCCTCTACCTGGATGCCCTTCGGTACTCTCCTCTCTCTGGATGCCGTTTTGTGCTCTCCTCTCTGTGGATGCCCTTCTATTCTCTCCTCTTTGGATACCCTTTTTTCTCATCTCTCTGGATTCCCTTCTCTTCTCTTCTCTCTCTAGATGCCCTTGTGTCCTTTATTCGCTCTGGATGCCTTTCTGTTCTCTTGTCTCTCTGAATTCCCTTCTGTGTTCTCCTCTCTTTTGATGCCCTTCTGTTCTCTCCTCTCTCTGGATGCATGACAATTTTCTCCTCACTGTGGATACCCTTCTGTCTTCTCCTCTCTCCCTAAGCGCTTCTGTTCTCTCGTCTCTCCGGCTTCCCTCCTGTCTTCTCCTTTCTCTGGATGCCCTTCTGTTCTCGCCTCTCTCCGGATGACCTTCTTTCTTCTCCTCACTCTGGACGCCCTTCTGCTCTGTCCTCTCTCTGTATGACCTTCTGTTCTCTCCTCTCTCTGGAATCCCTTCTGTTCTCTCCTCTCTCTAGATGCCATTCTGTCTTTTCCTCTCTCTGGATCGCTTTCTGTTCTCTTCTCTCTCTGGATCCCTTTTGTCCTCTCCTCTCTCTGGATACCCTTCTTCACTCTCCTCTCTCTGGATGCACTTCTGTCCTCTACTCTCTCTGGATTACCTTTTTGTCCTCTCCTCTCTCTGGATGCCCTTCTGTTCTCTTCTCTCTAGATGCCCTTCTGTCGTCTATTCTCTCTGGATGCCTTTCTTTTCTCTTGTCTCTCTGGATGCCCTTCTGTGGTCTCCTCTGTCTGGATGCCCTTCTTTCCTTTCCTCTCTCTGGATCCCCTTCTGTCTTCTCCTCTCTACCTATTCCCTTCTGTTCTTTGGTCTCTCCCCATGCCCTTCTGGTTTCTCCTCTCTCTGGATGCCCGACAATTTTCTCCTCACTCTAGATATCCTTCTGTCTTCCCTTTTCTCTAGATGCCCTTCTGTTCTCTCCTCTCACTGAGTGCCATTCTGTCCTCTCCTCTCTCTAGATGACCTTCTGTATTCCTCTCTCCGGAGGCCCTTCAGTCCTCTGCTCTCTCAGGTTTGGCTTCTGTAGTCTCCTCTTTCTGGATCCTCTAATGTTCTCTCCTTTCTATGGATGAGTTTCTGTTCTCTCTAGACTCGTGATGTCCATCAGTCCTCTCCTCTCTCTGGATGCCCTTCTGTCTTCTCCTTTCTCTGGATGCCCTTCCGTTTTCTCCTCTTGATGGATGCTCTTGTGTCCTCTTCTCTCTCGGGATGCCCTTCTGTCTTCTCCTCTGCTGGATGCCCTTCTGTTCCCTCTCTCTCATGATGCCCTACTGTCTTCTCATCTCTCTGGATGCCTTTCTGTTCTCTCCTCTTTCTGGATGCCCTTCTATTTTCTCCTCTCTCCAGATGGCCTTTTGTCTTCTCCTGTCTCTGGATGCCCTTCTGCTCTCTCCTCTTTCTGGATGCCCTTCTTTTCCCTCCTGTCTCATGATGCCCAACTGTCTTCTCCTCTCTCTGGATGCCCTTCTGCTCTCTCCTCTCTTTAGATGCCCTTCTGTTCCATCTTCTCTCATGATGTCCTACTTTCTTCTTCTCTCTCTGGATGCCCTTCTGCTCTCTTCTCTTTCTGGATGCCCTTCTCTCTTCTCCTCTCTCTGGATGCTCTTCTGCTCTCTACACTCGCTGGATGCCCTTCTGTTCCCTTCTCTCTCATGATGCTCTACTGTCTACTCCTCTCTCTGGATGCCCTTCTGTTATTTCCTCTATCTAGATGCCCTTCTGTCCTCTAGATGACCTTCTGTGTTCTCCTTTCTCGGATGCCCTTCAGTCCTGTTCTCTATGGATGTCCTTCAGTCTTCTCCTCTCTCTGGATCGGTTTATGTTCTCTCCTCTTTCGGGATTCTCTCCTGTTCTATCATCTCTTTGGATGCCCTTCTGTTCTCTCTTCTCTAGGGATGTCCTACTGTCTTATCCTATCTCTGGATTCATTCCTGTCTTCTCCTTTCTCTCGTTGCTCTTCTGTTCTCTCCTCTCTATTGATGCCTTTTTTCTTGTCTTCTCTCTGAATACCCTTCTGTTCTATCTTCTCTCTGGATGCCCTTGCGTCCTGTTCTCACTCTGGATGCCCTTCTTTTCTCTCCTCTCTCTAGATTCCCTTCTGTCTTGTCAGCTCTCTGGATTCCCTTCTGTTATCTCCTATCTCTAGATGCCCTTCTATTCGATCCTCTATCTAGATGCCCTTCTGTCTTCTCCTCCCTCTGTATGGCCTTCTTTCTCTTTTATGTGGATGCCCTTCTGATCTTTCCTCTCTCTGGATGCCCTTCTTTTCTCTCTTCTTTCTTGAAGGCCATTGTGTCCTCTACTCTCTCTGGATGCCCTTCTGTCTTATCATATCTCCGGATGCACTTTTTCTTCTCCACTTTCAGGATACCCTGCTGTTCTCTGCTCTCTCTACATGCCCTTCTGTCCTCTCTTCTGTCTGGATGCCTTTATGTTCTCTCCTCTCTCTGGATGCCCTTTTGTTCTCTCGTCTTTACATGAACTTCTCTCGTCTCATCTCTCTGGATGCCCTTATGTTCTCTCCTATCTCTGGAAGCCCTTCTGTATTCTCCGCTCTCTGGAGGCCCTTCAGTACTCTCCTCTCTGTGGATGGGATTCTGTCTTCTAATCTCTCTGGATGCCCTTCTGAACTTTCCTCTCCATGGATGCCCTTCTGATCTCTCCTCTCTCTGGAATCCCTTCTGTTCTCTCCTCTCTCTAGATGCCCTTCTGTCTTTTCCTCTCTCTGGATCGATTTCTGTTCTCTACTCTCTCTGGATCCCTTTTGCCCTCTCCTCTCTCTGGATACCCTTCTTCACTCTCCTCTCTCTGGATGCCCTTCTGTCCTCTCCTCTCTCTGGATGCCGTTCTATCCTCTCTTCTCTCTGGATGCCCTTCTGTTCTCTCCTCTCTCTGGATTCCCTTTTTGTCTTCTCTTCTCTCTGGATGCCCTTCTTTCCTCTCCTCTCTCAGGATCCCCTTCTGTCTTCTCCTCTCTACCTATTCCCTTCTGTTCTCTGGTCTCTCCCAATGCCCTTCTAACTTCTCCTCTCTCTGGATGCCCAACAATTTTCTCCTCACTCTAGATATCCTTCTGTCTTCTCTTCTCTCTAGATGCCCTTCAGTCCTCTGCTCTCTCTGGATTGGCTTCTGTATTCTCCTCTTTCTGGATTCTCTTATGTTCTCTCATCTCTCCGGATGTGATTCTGTTTTTCTTCTCTTGGTATGTCCTTATGTTCTCTCCTCTTGTTGGATGCCCTTGTGTCCTCTCCTCTCTCAGGATGCCCTTCTGTCTTCTCCTCTCTCTGGATGCCCTTCTATTTCCTCATCTTTCATGATGTTCTACTCTCTTCTCCTCTCGCTGTATGCCCTTCTGTCTTCTCCTCTCTTGATGCCCTTCTCTTCTCTCCTCCTTCTGGATGCCCTTCTGTTCTCTCCTCTCTCCAGATGCCCTTTTGTCTTCTCCTCTCTCTGGATGCCCTTCTGCTCTCTCCTCCTTCTGTATGCCCTTCTGTTCTCTCCTCACTCTGGATGCTCTTCTGTCTTCTCTTCTCTCTAGATGCCCTTCTGCTCTCTCCCATCTCTGGATGCCCTTATGTCTTCTCCTCTTTCTGGATGCCCTTCTGTTCCCTCCTCTCTCATGATGCCCTACTGTCTTCTCCTCTCCCTGGATGCCCTTCTGCTCTCTCCGCTCTCTAGATGTCCTTATGTTCTCTCCTCTCTCTGGGTGCCCTTCTGTATTCTCCTCCCTCTGGATGGCTTTCTGTTCTCTCCTCCCTCTGTATGCCCTTCTGTATTCTCCTCTCTCTTGATGCCCTTCTGTCCTCTCTGTCTCTACATGCTCTTCTGTCTTCTTCTCTCTCTGAATGCCCTTCTCTTCTCTCCTCTCTCTGGATGCCCTTTTTTTTTCTCTCCTCTCTACATGAACATCTGTCCACTCATCTCTCTGGATCCCCTTCTCTTCTCTCCTCTCTATGGATTCGTTTCTGTCTTCTCCTCTCTCTGATGTCCTTCTGTGCTCTCCTCTCTCTGGATGCCCTTCTGTCATCTTTTTTCTCTGGATGCCCTTCTGTTCTCTCCTTTCTTTGGATGACATTTTGTCCTCTCCTCTCTCTGGATACCCTTCTCTTCTATCCTCTACCTGAATTCCCTTCTGTGCTTTTCTCTCTCTGGATGCCCTTTTATCATCTTTTTTCTCTGGATGAGCTTCTGTTCTCTCCTGTCTCTGGATGCCATTTTGTCCTCTCCTCTCTCTGGAGACCCTTCTCTTCTATCCTCTCTCTGAATGCCCTTCTATTCTCTCCTCTCACTGGATGCCATTCTGTCCTCTTCTCTCTGGATGCCCTTCTGTCTTCTTCTCTTTCCAGATGCCCTTCAGTCCTCTTCTCTCTCTGGATGTCCTTCCTTTTTCTGCTGTCTTTGGATGGGTTCTGTTCTCTCCTCTTTCTGGATTCTCTAATGTTCTATCATCTTTCTAGATGAGTTTCTCTTCTCTGTTCTCAGGGGATTTCCTTCTGTAAGCTCTTCTCTCTGAATGCACATCTGTCTTCTTTCTCTGGATGCCCTTCAATTCTATCCTGTCTCTGAATGCCCTTGTGTCCTCTTCTCTCTCTGGATGCCCTTCTGTCTTTTCCTCTCTCTGGATGCCCTTCTGCTCTCTCCTCTCTCTGGATGCCCTTCTGTTCTTGCCTCTCTCTGGATTTCCTTCTGTTTTCTCCTCTCTCTGGATGCACTTCTGTCCTCTAATCTCTCTGTATTCCCTATTTTTCTTCTCCTCTCTCTGGATGACCTTCTGTCTTCTCCTCTCTCCCGATGCCCTTCTGTTTTCTTCACTCTCCAAATGCCTTTCTGTTCTCTCCTCTCTATGGATTCCCTTCTTTCTTGTCCTTCTCTGGATGACCTTCTGTTCTCTCCTCTATCTAGAAGCCCTTATGTCTTCTCTTTTCTCTAGATGCCCTTCTGTGTTCTACTCTCTCCAGATGCCCTTCTGTCTTCTCATCTCTCCAGATGCCCTTCAGTCCTCTTCTCTCTCTGGATGTCCTTCACTCTTCTGCTCTTTCTGGATGGGCTTCTGTTCTCTTCACTTTCTGGATACCCATCTTTTTTCTCCTATATCCCGATGCCCTTCAGTCTTCTTCTCTTTCTGTATACCCTTTTAGTCTCTGCTCTCTCTACATGCCCTCCTGTCCTCTATTCTCTCTGGATGCCCTTAAGTTCTCTCCTCTCTCTGGATGCCCTTCTGTCTTCTCTGCTCTCTGGGTAATGTTCTATTCTCTACTCACCCTGGATGTCCTTCTGTCTTCTCCGCTCTCTGGATGCCTGACAATTTTCTCCTCACTGTGGATATTCTTCTGTCTTCTCTTCTCTCTAGATGCCCTTCTGTTCTCTCCTCTCACTGGATGCCATTCTGTCCTCTCCTCTCTCAGGATGCCCTTCTGTCTTCTCCTCTCTCCGGATGCCCTTAAGTCCTCTTCTCTCTCTGGATGTCCTTCAGTTTTCTGCTCTCTCTAAATCAGCTTCTGTTCTCTCCTCTTTCTGGATTCTGTCCTGTTCTCTAATCTCTCTGGATGCGCTTCTGTTCTCTCTTCTCTCGGAATATCCTCTGTCTTCTCTTCTCTATGGATGCCCTTCTGTCTTCTCCTTTCTCTGGTTTCCCTTCTGTTCTCTCCTCTCTCTTCATGCCCTTTTGTCCGCTCATCTCTCTGGATGCACTTCTGGTCTCTTCTCTCCCTGGATGCCCTTCTCTTCTCTCCTCTCTCAGGATGCCCGTCTGTCCCCTTCTCCATCTAAATTCCTTCTCTCTTCTCTTCTTTCCGGATGCCCTTCTGTTCTCTCCTCTCTCTGGAAGCCCTTCTGCTTCTCTGCTCTCTGGATGCCATTCTGTTCTCTCATCTCTCTAGATGCCCTTCTGTTCTTTCCTCTATCTAGATGACCTTCTGCCTTCTCCTCTCTCTGTATGGCCTTCTTTACTCTTTTCTGTGGAGGCCCTTCTGGCCTCTCCTCTCTGTGGATGCCCTTCTTTTCTCTCTTCTCTCTGGAGGCTATTCTGTCCTCTCCTCTCTCTGGATGCCCTTTTGTCTTCTCCTATCTTCTGATGTCCTTCTCTCTTCCTGTCTTTCTGGATAACCTTCTGATCTCTCCTCTGTCTTCATGCCTTTCTGTCCTCTAATCTCTCTGGATGCCCTTATGTTCACTCCTCTCTCTGGATGTCTTTCTGTCTTCTCCTCTCTCTGCATACTGTTCTATTCTCTACACTTCCTGGATGGCCTTCTGTTTTCTCTGCTCTCTGATTGCCCTTATGTTCTCTCCTCTCAGTGGATGTGTTTCTGTTTTTTCCTCTCTCTAAATGCCCTCCTGTTCTCTCCTAACTCTGGACGCCCTTCTGACCTCTCCTCTACATGGACGTCCTTCTTTCTTATCCTTTCTCTGGATGTCATTCTGTTCTCTCCTCTCTCTTTATCCATTCTGTCCTCTCCTCTTTCTGGTTGCCCTTCTGATCTCTC